>NC_071105.1:3875000-3935000 GCF_024256425.1 Clarias gariepinus
CATTCTCTCTCTCTCTCTCTCTCTCTCTCTCTCTCTCTTTTTATTTATTTATACACTGCCTGGGCAAATAAAATTACCACCTGGATTTAACTAAGCTAGTAGGTAATAGCCTTCCACTGGATAATTACTGCAGTGGTTAATACGGTTCAGCTGGCTCCGTTATTTAACCCTCCACCACATACTGTATCCTGTTGCAGGGTCACATCACTGTCCTGCATCAAGCAAAGAAAACAACGGAATTTGGATTAAGAAGACCCGTAAGGATAGTAGTGTCCATCAACCTTCGTTGTAGTTAAATATATAACGAAATTTGTTTGGTATCTCTCAGAGCAATAAAGGGAATGTAAGAATTATAAAAATATAAATTTATAGAATGGCTATTGTATTTATTCTTAGATTTATAATTTTATTATACAGTACTGTGCAAAAGTCTTAGGCACCAGATTATATGCTGTATCAATTTTGTTATATATGTTTATCAGGTCTGATTAATTATGTACATAATCATTCAGTATTTCCAACTTGAAGGTTAATAAGTAAATAACATTACAGGAGAATATATGCGTGGCTGTAAGGAAAAAAATGTACTACAAGACAGACCAGTTTTCACACAAAAAAACCCCAATGTACGCTCCGGGGATTTGCATAAAAAGAGATTTTGTACATAATTATGCAGACATAATAAACATATATAATGAAATTGGTACAGCATATATGTTTAATATCTTTTCCATTGAAAGTGGAGGGCTTTCCCATGCTGGAAATTGGAGTAACAAAGCACTGCCACTGGAGACTCCTTCCATTAGTCTCCAGGGGGGGAGGGGTAGATATGTTAAGATGTTCTTGTCTGTCAGAGATAAAAGCAGATCGTACATCTGTCAGGATGAAGACTGGATCCAGATTAAGTGGCAGTAGAACCCAGATCACCCCTGGAATAACAGCGAAAGGGTGCATCCCCTCTTGGACAATACGTCCGTTTCCATGCCGACACTGGACACGGTGGTCCGGAGCCCTCTGCCCTCCTCTGTCCTGTCCCGTATGCTAATCCCATGGATTAGTGCTGGTGCTGCTTTGTACTCAGTTGTGTCCAAACATGGCTGGAGTTGCCCAGGGTCACGCTGGACCATGGCCTTGGCTCCCTGAGGAGCCCATTGCGAGGTGTGTGTTGGGGTGGTATTAAAGTGGGCAAGGGGCATGATGGGGGTTTGGCCATAATCAGCTCAGAAGTCTGAGCTCTGTGTGCTTTGTTCTGGACTTGGACACTAAATAGAGGAGAAGTGTGAAGGTCAGACTGACCAGAGCTTTGAAATGTTATCCGCAACATCAGGGGGGGCTGAGGGTTAAAGCCCTGGTGCCATCATTAAACTCATGACCATGCTAAACACCATGCTAAACATGACGACCACACACTAAACACCACGCTAAACACACCAACCACACACTAAACACAATGCTAAACAAGACGACCACACTAAACATGCCAACCACACACTAAACACCACGCGAAACACACTAACCACACAATTAACACCACACTAAACATGCCAACCACATACTAACCACCAAGCTAAGCACACTAACCACACACTAAACACCACGTAAAACATGCCAATCACACACTAAACACCACGTGAAACATGCCAATCACACACTAAACACCACACTAAACACCACACTAACCACACACTAAACATGGTGATCACCCTAAACACACAGACTATATAGGTGAGCAGGTTAAACATGCCGACTGCTCTGAACATGCCGACCACGTTAATCACAGCGATGCCGATCGCTCTAACACACTGATACTCAAAACACTCCTTACACTCTAAACACTTCAAACACATCAACCGCCCCAAACAAGCTGACCATTTTTTAAACACGCTGACCAATCGGACCACTCTAAACAGGCCAACCAGTCTAAACACACCGGCCACTCTAAACATGCCGTCCGCACTGAGCACACAATCCATTCTGAACACGCCCACCACACTAAACACGCATTTAGAACAACAGAGAAACCTAACGGACTGAGAAATATTTAGTCTCCGCAGCGCTCAGAAAATATTCTTTTAACGTGAACATTTTCATCCAGGTTTGTGTAAAGCTGAGAGATGGTGTTGTTCAGTTAGGCACATAGAAGTGCTGTGTTGTAGCAGGCAGGAGTTTATTATCTACCACCGACAGTCAGGTTGTTGACGCAGCTCTCAGTTCGAGATAATAAATGTCGAGGCCGAGTGTGTGAACAAGCGCCGCTAATGCAGTTAGCCTCACGTCTCTGAGGACTCGTTAACCCAGTTACTCTGATTTAACTGTCGGCCCTGAAATGCTCATCATTTCATCACATTCTCTCTCTCTCTCACACACACACACACACACACCAGCTGAACAGTAATTTTCCCCATTTTATTTCAAATATGTACAACTAATAAAATAAAAAATTTAAAGAAGGAAAAATATTCACTTTTCTTTCTTTCTTTTCTCTTCAAGCAGTAATAACATCATAACTATATCATTAGTATCATTCACATTTCTGAAACTCAAACTATGCTACTGTATTCTACATTATAAATATACTCCCAGATCTTCAGTAATAAAGCTCACACACTGTAGATTAAATGTTAATGCTTAGCTAAGAGTGTATCGAGTGTGTGTTGTAGCGTCTCCTTGATCAGGACCGATGAGTGAACGGACCCTCACGGACCCTCAGTGGCAGTTAAATCCAGCCGAACTCGCAGGTTCGTGTGCATGTGTGTGTGTTCGAGCGTGTATGCTGGTGCATGTGTTCGAGTGTGTGTTCGAGTGTGACCCGGAGTGTGTGTTTGTTGCCGAACTGACCTACATGTGCGCTCTGATAAATGGCCTGATGGAGTGAAACTCGGGCGTGGTCATTAATCTGAGACTTGGTGTGTAACTCTGTGTTAATGAGCTCAGTGTTTAGGCACAAAAACTCAGACGAGCTCTGAACTCAGCCTGTAAACTTACGTCCTTAAATATCTCTCTGACTGCTGTCCAATTTTTAATTAATTTTATACTTTCTTCCTTCCATCCATTAGGTCTTAGGTCTAAATATTACTCTCAATATTTATTTTGCTTTCAATATTTTGTCCACAATATTTCCTTAATTTTTTTCAATTGCTTTTGTTTAAATTGGAGAAACGTATAAATTAATTATAGAATTAAGAAGCCTCACATGTTTTCTTTTGGTATGGTATGTGTAGGTGTAAGCGTGTGCGACAGACAAGACAAAACAGTGGATGAGAAGAATAAAAGCGAGGCGTTCTTCCAGGCTGTTGAGCAGCTGATGGATGGATGAGTGTGAGATCTCAGCTTGCTCGGGTGATGATAAGGCCTGTATCTCCAGAAGGGCTTCCTCAAACGTTTGCGAGCAGTCACACGCGCTGTCAGAGAGGATGGATGAGAGAGGAATTGATGGAGAGGTTAAAGGCAATCAGCTGCCCTCTGTACTCTTATCACACAGCCCTTCTTCAGCAGGACACCAGAGCCGATTGTGGAGAAGGACAGGTTTCTCATGTCAGGAACCTTATCAGGTCCATGCCAAGGAGACGAGAGCGCTGGGCTCAGATAAACAGGAAGGAGGTCATTTATCTCAAAAAGACACGGGTTTGCTTAATCATCAGGGAAAGGACTGAAATGAAGGGAAAGGTGCAGATGCCAGAAGCAACATCTGGAACGTGATCATGTTAGTTCTTGTTCTTCTTTATGTTATAGCAGCTACAAACAGTTGTTCCTTCTCCAATCTCACTTTATTGTCTCTTCCACCTTTTTAGAATTACTTACAGCTTTAAATCTTATGTCGAGCGTCTTACAAGTCTTACTACTATGGAAACAATAATATATTACAGCAACTGTTGTTATAGAAATTAATCAAAATCTTTCAACCAATGAGAATGCAGAATCCCACAGCGCTGATTTATAAACCATCAGAACTCAAATACCCCCCAATCACCACCATCACCACCACACACAAAATCTCACCTGAATAACCAACTTCATGAGTAGGTATATGAGTGTAGAACCCAGAAAGTGTACAAGAACCTTATATTATTAGAGGTAATTGGAGAACCAGGATTTTTGTCATGCATCATGTTTTGTGTGATTATTTGAATATATTTATTCAACATCAAAGCTTCTTTTTTGTATTATTTCAAAGCTCATGTTTTTTTTTCTTCTAAGCTCTATGGCATGAATATGAATATGGAATATCTGTAACTCAAATCAGCCGTCGTCCCCTGGGTGGTCAGCGCACATCCAAGTGTGTGCTGATCTTTCCTTTCTCTCTTCTGAACAGACCAGTGCTGACCTCCTGAGCCTCAGGCCAGGGTCACAGCTACGTGTCAACAGCCCCGCTGAGAAGCCGCGGCACTTACTTCCATCACCCTTGCTGCTCTCCTGCGGTTTGAGCGAACCTCGGTTGGTTCTTATTATGCACCATCCCGACCAGTGACAAAAGACCCCATGTGGCCCAATGGTCAAGACGAGAGGGCAGAGGAATGAAAGAGGAGAATGCACACTCCCCAGTGTTGGAGCCTAATTTGGCAGGATGCCCATGCTGTTCATTTTTCCTCAGAAACTCAGCAGCACAATGATGTTTGTGGAGATCTTTTCGCCAGTTATTCAGACCTCTCTAGCCACCATCTGCACCTGATAATCAGATTAATCCAATCAGCTACTCATGTTGCAACAATGTAGGTCAGGAACATCAGGTGAAGTTCGCTTCAAACATCAAAATGGGAAACATGGTATCTCAGTGATCTTTGCAAGCAAGTACTCTGGCTTCCTTGGGCATTTCTTTAATTGTTGAGTTCCTCTACATACAACCTCGTCCAGTGAGCATCCATTTTGTGGGTGGAGACATACTGTTACTTAGAGGGGGTCAGAGAGGAATGGCGAGACTGGCTCAAGATGATGCTACTGTAACTCAAATAACCACTCTTTACAGCCATGTTGAGCAGAATGAGCTCTCAGAGTCACATGAAGTCACTGATCTTCATGAAAAATACAGTAAGAGTAAAAAGGTTGTTCCCAAATTGGAAATAAAAACTCGTTTTGGTGTAATTTATCTATATTTATTGCTGGACGCTGATGGGGGGAATATTTGATGCTCTTGCCCACAGTGTTCCGGGCATGAGCTTCAAATCCACCAACACCCTACCTGATTTCTGATGATGAATAAATATGGCATTATACCATCCAGTTGTAGTTTGTAACACAACCAAAATATTTAGACTTATATAGGCTTTTTGGATTCTCTGAGCAGTTAAGAAGGCCAAGTTTCATAAAAAGGTTCAAAGTGGAACAACATTAAGCTGTTGAATATAAGATTTGAAGATTTATGAAATCTCTGATACTAGGAAAAGATAGTTTAATATGGGTAGTGCTGCATTCTTCTACACTTTCATCTCCATGATCTTCAGAGTAATGACACCACTGGTGTGCTGAAATGTAAATATCCAGATTGGGATTCAAGCCAAAGACTCAAAAGCTGCACTTCACAAAGTTTCTTTGTACAATTAAGGGTTACCTGTGGATTCTTTAAAGATGAGAGGGCTTTGAGATACCTAAAGAGGTTTAGGAGAACACCAAACATTATGTTTGTCAGTGTAATGCGTTACAGAGTACTTGGACAAGCTCCACCCACGATAACCCGCCTGCCTCTGTTATTCCTGCTGTTATACCACTATCTCATCACCTGTATGTGGTTTGACTATGCGAGGACCGATGCGCAGATTAATGTAAACCTTATCACAGTGCCAAAACTTAACCGTAATTAAAAAAATAAACCGTACTTATGGCCACGCGAAACCACGTAGGTGAGATAGGAGTATTAGTAGTTAACAAATTATGGGCCAAACTTTGCTGAATGATGATAGAATGAAGAATAATTACAGTATAAAGGTCTTGACTAAAACAACATGCGGAATCACAAAGGAGTTTTCATTTTCTGCAACGGAAAAGTACTCTAACTAGTTACTTTTATTAGAAAGTAACGCAGTAATTTTATAATGTAATTATTTACTTTAAAAAAGTAACATCCCCCCAACACTGATGTTTGCCTTTTTCACAGCATAGCAACATTAACAATCCAACCAACCCCTTTTGAGGGACCAATTTTGCTTCTTAAACCAAACAGTGGTTCTCTTTCAAAAAAGCTTCAAAGAACCCTTAATGTGTACCTTTCCCTCAAGAACGGTCTTCTAGCACACTTTCCACCCACACCATGCACAGCCTCACTGTCCTTGTGCTCCAACTGGTAGAACAGATGGAAATCAGTGAACCTATATGTTCACTGATGGAAGGCAGCCCTCTGTTCAGCATGCAGAGTGAAGACAGAGATCTGCTAATCTGATGCAGGTGGTGTAGAAGAAGAAGAGCGGCAGAGCTGTGAAGGATCTCGCTGCCGAGTGTGATTAGGACAACCTGTTTGCTCTGTGGAATTCCATACCATCTGTCATTCATAGAGCTTCTGTCTTTCATAAACTCGCTCCAGAATTTTGAAGGATGCAATCTGATTGGTTCACCACACTATCAGGAACTTCCCTATGATAGATAAGTGTTTTCCTACCTTTCCGCTGAATATTCTGGGTTAAACTGGAGATATTCTGAGATTCTTTCTAGGATACATGCATTGATGTACTGCAACTAATAACATATTATTCTTATTTTTTTATTATTATTATTAATAATAACGTCAGCAATGGTACCAGTGCCATATTTTGAGAACCTTGGTTAATATATCTTTGTTTGGCCATATTGAACAATAATAGTTTCAGGGAACTTTCATTGAATAATTTTCAGTGATCTTTTTAACATGATACAGCCATGCATCTATCCCACTTACCCTTCGTAAGCTCATTCCTGGAATCTCAGGGCACAGGGTGGGATACACTCTTGATGGAGTGCCAACATATCACAAGGCATAGGCAAGCACTCCCACAGCCAATATTACAAAACAAACAATTGGGCAATGACAATCAGCCTACACCACATGTCTTTGGACAATAGGAGAATACAGAGGAAAACCTGATCAGGCCATGGACAGGCGGGATGTTACATTATGTCACTGCCTGTGGCTGCACAGGCTTTTTTGTTCACCCCAGTTTGGAAGTTCTGGTCAGTTCTGGTCCCCCCACAACCTTCTGATCAGTAACCCATAGCCTTAACCGTTTGAGCCACCACTGCCCCTTTTCATTGGATCTAACCTGGCCATGCTATTTGGTTGTTAAAACTAAGCCACTTCCTGAAATACTGTAGCTGACCTTTGAAACATAAACTCAAGCTCATCTAAGAAAATATTCGGAGAGGATAAACACAAGAATTTCAAATAAATTTAACTGGCAACTTTGTAAGTATTCACAATTTTTACAGATTCTGTAAGGATTAACAAATCTGGGAACCCAATGAACTCTGTGCTTTGACAGAGCCATGACATCATTTTGGACCTGTAAAGGAGTCATCATAGGTGGTTAATGAACATAGGGGCTCTGGGGTTGATGAACATCTGGGAAAAGGAAACAAACCACCAAACTTGAACAACTTGAACTAATCTAAAACCCAAAATTGTCTTAATTTTATCTCACCGGTGTATTCATTAAGGGCATTTAGGCACCAGGAAAGTTTCCAAGAACATGTGACCACAAAGTTTGATTATTCAGAAAACAGTTGTTCCAGAGTCTTCTTGAAAAGGTGATCTCGGGCACAGTATAGCATACTCAGGCACGGATCGAATCAGATATGGAAGTTAAACGTACCCGAGAAAGGGTGTAGATGCAATGTCATTAGTGCTGTTGGTCTCCTCTGAAATCTCTGTGTGCACATAGCATACAGCAACCTCATCCTTCGACCTACACATTAATATTGATGATAATAATGATCACAAAGGAAGACGCACCTAACATTTTTCTTAATTTATCAATAGTACTAGGCATAGCGCAAAGGTAATCTTCTTCTTTTGCTCACAAACCAAGTTGATGCATACAGTACTGTACTACCACCAGTGTACCCGAGAACGGAGAGCAAAAACAATACGAACACTGTCCAGCTGGAGGAGAAGCAATAGTTCCTGGTCATGGTACAACTGTATTGTAGTTTTCTACTTGCAACTACTTAAGTAGAAAAAACTTTTAATAGTTTCTATGTAGAACCTTACAACGAAAGACTTCTCTATCTTAGACTGAACCATTGTTTTAAAGTGTAGAGCAATCTAAGAAGTATTATATAAGCCTAGAGGGTCCAGATATTTCTTGTTTATGTGGAAAACTAGGACAAATGATTTCCTTATTTAAGTACAGCCTCTTTATTGAGATAAGAAACCAAAGTAGACATTTAAGAATAACTTGAGCAGTTGAACTCGGCTATTAATTAACTTCATTTTTCCAGCTTTATGTAAGGCTTACGTATGTACATTATAGTTCTCCACGTTGCTAAGAAGCTACAACTAACTTAAGAACCACAAACATTAAAAATGGTTAAACGCTAATCCAACTTTGTTTGGTGACTGTGTATATTTAATTTTAGGTCATCGTTCAGTGGGAAAGTATGATACAATATCACATGCCTGACGAATGGTGGAAAATGACAAATTCTCCGACATCAACCAATGGGCAGGATTTCCCTATTCATTTAAAAAGGTTAAGGCATTTTCTTACAGTTAACCCTGATTTAATGGCCTTCCTGAAACGTTCTTTTAGATATGTGTAGCCATTTGTCATACTTTAATAATGTATTGCCTGCTGAGAAGCACATGGCTTTGATGAGAAGGTGAGGGGACTTTATGTAGTCTTTCTTCAGAGTTATACTTTTTGATCCACAGGCAACATTTTAACCATTTTTTTATATAAAAGAAAACGCCTTTTTAAATCAATGTTTATTTAATTAAGAAGTGTCATTGCTATTTTCTGAATTGAATTGCTAGATGTAGGTGTCACAATGCACAAATTAGCCTCAGTAATAATTATGCATTGGAATGTACTAACAAGGATATTGAGACAGTGCATGTGTGTGTGTGTGTGTGTGTGTGTGTGGGTGAAGGTGTGCACTTAACTCCACTTGGCAAGCCTTCCTTCTTCCTTTATTTGGCTCGTTAAGAGCGCTCTCATTGTCAGCTGCGACTCCTCTGACAAGTCGCTGCTGGTCTGGATGTCAAACTGCAGACTAATAAGGGCTAATTCACGAACCGACTTCGGAGCAGAGGCACTTGCCAGGTTCCCAGGATACAAGCAGCCCACTTGAGACAGAGCGACGTCAGAAAGAGACGGAAAAGGTCCAGAGAAAACAAACAAAAGCGAAAGGGGGAAGGGGAAGAGGGGATGCTGCTTATGGGCATCGAGTCAGTTAGGGACTACATTCAGAACCCACACAGGTAGTCTGGCTAAAGGGCCCAATTTGTCAGAAGTGACACAAGCCCATTGAGGGAGGACGCTGACTCCTTGAGGCTCTGTCCCTTTCCTCAGTACACCAGAACAGGCTCTGAAAACTGGAAAAATCTACAACATACTATAGTCGACACCAGTTTAATGGCTTTCTTTTAGATGAAAAGTTTAACTGATTATGGCTTATATGAGAGGAGTAGAACACTTTTGTCTTTTTAAATTCAATGCAACACATATCCACGTCAGAGAATATGAGTACGGTATGCAGAATAAACCAATAATGTAAAGAATTTCATGTGAATTAATGTGAAGGACTTATTGCACAGGTGGCGTCCCATCACGGTACCACACTGGAATTCCCTGAGCTCCTGAGAGCGACTCAAATCGTTCACAAATGTTTATAGAAATGGACTGCCTGCCTCGGTGCTTGATTTTATACACCTGTAACCATGGAAGTGATTGGAATACCTGATTGCATGATTTGGAGGGGGGAGTGAATACTTTTTCCCAATATAGTGAATGTTCATGACCTTAACATGCATCATATTTACAGCATTCATTCATTCTTAGGAACTCCCTGGTACATTTTTTCTGACAATAATCAACTGATTGAATTAAGCCACGCCCACTTAAGTTCAATTCTGAATACAGGTGCTGTACAAATACAGACAGCGGCATTGTGTTAGCCCAAAAGTGGACATTTTAACATTTTATTTGATAAAGCATCAATGATAACCAGTTTATGTTAGCAATTCAACCTTCTGAGATGTTTTTTTAATGACATTTTTATAGTGTTATAATAATAATAATAATAATATTGTATTTTGTAGTGTTAGGTTACTGCTGGAAATTATTAGTATGCCAAAGAGAAAATATGTTTTATGTTAGTTACCGCAAAAAATCTTTTGTCATTTGTTTCTATCAGTCCACATTTATTCATTTACGAAACTGGAGACTCTTTATAGAAGTTATAGAAAACTTCAATAATGACACAGTATTGTCTTTATTAATTAATTTTCCGTCTTGGATTATGTCGCATGAGTGATGCAGAATACTACATATGCACAGTATAATGCAATTTTATTTATTTATTTATTTATTTTTAAATTTATTTATTTTGCTTTTTAGTCACACTTTATTAAACAAGATAACATACTGACCTCTTTCAACGTTTCCTACTTAAATGTAACTGAAATTTGTTTGCATTGATATCCTTCAAATTGGGCGTAAGGATGCACGTGATGATGGGAGGAGGAGGATGAGGACAAGGAAACAAAATTGCCATGACAACCAGTCTGAAAACACACACTTCCACATGCTAAAGCGCAGAATAGCGGCCCATTCAAGTACGGTGCGGCTCACAAAACCTTTAATGTCATACACCAGTAAGTTGTCATTGTGCGTCCGACTGCAGACTGTGACATCTACAAAGCCTCAAAGAGCAAATGGATTAGAATATCAGTGAAAAGATGACTGAATCAAAGCCAGTGGATTGTCCAGATTACCAGGACAAAAAAAAAACAAAAAACAAGAAAAGGTTCACAACTGAAACTACAAAGTGATGACTTTCCAAAGGGACGTCCTGACGATTAGTTTCTCATGGACTAAAAAGTAAACCTGATATTTTATTACAGAATTAGGGATTTTATTATATTTGTACTTTATTATTTAACTGGGGCTTCATAAGCATGCGTTGACATTAAGGGCTGAGCGACATGATGTTATATCGCTTGTAATGATACACTTTTCTGAAAATTATTTTTTTTATTATTATTGTTATTTTTGTTTCCTTTTTAAGCTTTTAATAATTAAACGCAGAATATAAGCGGCTTATTTCATGTAATTATTTTAAGTGCAAATTCTTTGCAAACAATCAAACCTGCACAAGACATAACACTTCTTTCTAAAAAAAAACAAAACAAAAAAACCTTGTCTGTGTTTTGTCTTACGTATGTTGTATTCTCTAGAATTACAAACACAAACAGAACAACGGCACGTCTGAAGCTTTTGAGTAGTTTTGTTGACAAACCTGGTTTCATGGATCTTAATGATTTGTACAAACTCTTCACTGAAGCTTTGGGAGTTTGCGATGGAAAGTTTACACTCCCTCTTAAAATGTGTAATTAGTGTAAAGCTCATAAGAGAAAGCACGTCAAAACAACAAGATGAGACAAAACAACGGACAAAACGTCTAAAATGAAAGGCTTGTTTTAAAGAACGGCTCTTGTGCCCTGAGAGCGACGTGAGAGTGGAGGGGATTTATTTATTTATTTTTTTGTCATGTGAAACATTTCGCATGGTCACTGTGGAGATGCGTGCTATTTCTCATCGCTTGCCGCACCCCCCCATCCCACCCCTTCGTCCACGCCTCCCCTTCTTCTCAGCGTAAAACAAAGGCAGGCGCCTGAAAGCGCTCTGAGGTAGGTAAATGTATTCAGTGACATCGGCCGGATGATTCTATTCTGCCGAGGCCCTGTAACATTTGTTTCCAGTCTTGTCTGAGGGCTGGGATGCCATGTTGCGCCTTTTGTCCCACGTGCTCCTCACACAGGGCTGCAGTTAATGGTAGCCTTGTCCATGTCTACTGGAGCAGAAACTTTAGCTACTAGCCAGAACGAGGAGGTTGGCCTACCAGGGAGGCTAAAGAAGAGAGGGAAAAAAAAAGTGCACGGCTGCCACACAGGTTGCTATGGAAGGACAGAAGACAGCATTCGGAAAAGCCCTCTTAAAAGGAAGTGGTGCCGGGAAGAAGAAAAAAAGATTCCCCCCTCCTCATGGTATTTCTGAATAAACTGCCCTCCCTGCGTTTCTCCTTTTTTTTTTCAGTCCATCTAACCCGTCATTACTTCTTGTCTACCATCCGAGGCTCATAGTAAAGCTTTTTTCCAGCCATCCTAATGGAGGCCATCTTTTCCTGCTCCTCTACCCTGCTACGCTGACAATAGGGGGCCGCTGGAGTGATGGTGCGATGGCTGGATGGCTCGCTAACTCGAAGGACCCCCATGCTGCTGCCTCTCTGAGATCTTCTCCTGACTCGAGAGGCACATTAACAAGAGTGGCTCTTTTCTTTGTCTGGCCCTCAGGGTGGCTCAGCCATACTCATCCACGGCTTCTCACTTACACACGATGACCGGCGCTGAGCTTCTTCAACTTTCACTTGACTTGCTTAATCTGGCCCTTAACTTGAAAACCATCATAAGCACTTTTTCGTGGAGCTAAGCGTCATGGCTATATTTTTAAGAACTAACCTTTATCAAGGAGAAATAATGTCCAAAATCAAACAATGTTCTTTTATTTTAAAATGTAAGTTATATCGGTAAAAGTGTGAACACAGTTTAGCATCTCTATGGACGTACTGTAGATTAGCACAGCTTTTGTTAAGGCCAATCGAACGGAAATTATTCACTGCTTGTCAGATCTGGCGTTCTGGCTCCTGTGGCCAAAATTTCTCAGAGTGATGCAATTTTCATCCTACTTTTAGGAGTAGGAGTAACAGCAATTCATCAACATTCTTAGAATAGGAAATCACTCCTATCTCCACCAAAATGTAGCAGCACTCCGGAGGTGTCCTAACTGGCTAGTAGAAGTGAGGACTAGGTGTTCAGGCAGAGATGCGTGCAGAGGAGAGACGTTTTAGTAACATTGAGTGATACAGAGTGAGTAATAAAAGACACATTTGGACTAAAATGTAATACTGTTTTTTTTTTCCAGCTGACTGATACAGTAGTTTATGTTTTTTTTTTTTTTTTTTTTTTTAAAAAGCAAAAGACGCAGCTTTGAAACAATGATGATTTGGGTTTGTCACAATATCAGAAATAGCACCACAGATCATGCACATATTTATACACCACACAGTGTGTTAATATATACATATACTATTATTAAAAAAATAAATTAAATAAAAACATTCATATTTAAATGTAATGTTTATATATAAAATGATTTGAATATTCACAACTGTTTTTTTTTCTTCTAGATTCTCTGTTATAAGCAGCACTTCATTAAATCATTAGCGCGGCGTACCCCCATTTCCTCGGGGGTTCGTGCTGCAGACTGGTGGCATCGATGGTTTTATAAATTGCCTCCACTCACTTTTTATTTTTAGAGGTAAGAGTAGGACATAATTTTGCTTTAACTATTTCTTTTTACTCCTTCCTCCGCTATCAAAACACTCTCATCCTCTCTCCAGTTTTACTTTCTTTTTTTCAAAATCATTTTGATCAGATTATGACAGTCATACACAGGTCAGATTATACACAGGTCAGATTATACACTGGTCAGATTATACACAGGTGAGATTATACACAGGTCAGATTATACACTGGTCAGATTATACACAGGTCAGATTATACACAGGTCAGATTATACACTGGTCAGATTATACAGAGGTCAGATTATACACTGGTCAGATAATACACAGGTCAGATTATACACAGGTCAGATTATACACTGGTCAGATTAAACACAGGTCAGATTATACACAGGTCAGATTATACACAGGTCAGATTATACACTGGTCAGATTATACACAGGTGAGATTATACACAGGTCAGATTATACACTGGTCAGATTATACACTGGTCAGATTATACACAGGTCAGATTATACACTGGTCAGATTATACAGAGGTCAGATTATACACTGGTCAGATAATACACAGGTCAGATTATACACAGGTCAGATTATACACTGGTCAGATTAAACACAGGTCAGATTATACACAGGTCAGATTATACACAGGTCAGATTTTACACTGGTCAGATTATACACAGGTCAGATTATACACTGGTCAGATTATACACAGGTCAGATTATACACTGGTCAGATTATACACAGGTCAGATTATACACTGGTCAGATTATACACAGGTCAGATTATACACTGGTCAGATTATACACAGGTCAGATTAAACACAGGTCAGATTATACACAGGTCAGATTATACACAGGTCAATTATATGGGCTGTAAACAGTTGTGATTGAAGCAGTCAGACATCATGTCATGCAGACATGCTTTTCCACCATTTAAAACTACAACACCCATTATAGTTATATTGATCAATGATCTATTTGTGATATTTTAGTCATCACCTGATCCAAACTGTAGAATTTTGACACACGTCAGAAATGCTTCTGGTTGGAGCCATGGTGGTTTAAATTACTTATGTGTTTATAATTTAAATAAAAAAACAAAGATTTATTAGAAAGCACACAGGGAAGATATAATAATTTAATAATATTAAAGGTGGAGTGGGTTGGAATTTTAACTATTAATTGCAAAAAACAAAACAAACAAACAATAAAATTTATAAACACAACAAGGTGCATACACGTTTCTTTTGCTTTTCTCTTTCTCTATTCATTTTCCTTTTTTCTTTTTGGCAAATATACCAAGTTTTTATTAACTTGTGAAAAAGGATGGAATGTTAAAAAAACAGTAGTAACATTTAGTTTAATCGTTGCTGTTAAAAATTATATTAAAAAAGGGTATTACATTTATACAGCACAGTACAGAGCCAACCTCTTATTGTGAGACGCTAACACATCATTTGTGACAATAGTTTTAATTGCACATTTACAAAACACAGAAACGGATTTACACAAATTTATCACTTCAAACAAACACGCAAACCAGATCGATGCATTAAATCACTGGACTCTACAGAGGCAGGACCAGGCGATCAGCCTGAATGATGTTTGCGGGAGTTTTGCACGTGATTTTACACTCAGTACTCTTTACCAAATCAGAGCCGCGATGAAAAGCTTTGACCTTGACTTGAGATGCATTGATGATCTTTTCCAGGTTCAATTGAGGGTCAAATTATACTCTCAAACATACCCATGTGCGTGAGAAAAGATTTTATTAAATAATGAAAGAAACTTATATAAATCTACAAAAAGGAATTCTTTAATGGATTAAGTGAGCAGCAGAGTGGAAACGAAGGTCCAGGGAGGCCCAGACACTGCCACTAACACGCCCGGTTATTGTTTGTCTCGCACACACACACACACACACACTCATGCACTACATGAGGCAGCTTTATGGGATATGTATTGAGGGATTAAAGGCTCTCTGTGGTCTCCAGAATAGCAGACACAGCATGACTGCTCCGTTTATGACATTTAGATACTCTACAAATGAGGAAAGGGTGAAAAGAGGAGACAGAGGAAATGAGACGCACACCGAGACCTCTACTGCCTAGAGACTGAAAATGAAATAAGTCCAACGCCTAATCCACGGAGATAAAAGCGAGACCATCATCAAAAGGAATTTGAGAAAGCTTGCTGAGGGGCCGAGAGAATACATCATGACATTATTTAATATCGATACCACAGAGCTGTCGAGTTCTGGGTTTTGATTCATCAAAAGGTGTTGATTAGCTGTCTAGAGCAGAAGCCGTAACAGGACCTTACTGGTTCTATGGGGATTTAATATAAAAGGCAATTACAAATCAATAACAGTATAATGTATCATTAAACAGTGGTTTCTAATTAAATGTTGGACTTCAGGACTTGTTTCATTTGAAAATTAATCAGTCATGGTTTTAATGGCCCTCAACAAACTTATTGAGTCTATGCTTCATTAAGAAGATTTTTTTTAGCATTTCTAATTACTTAAGAGAGAATTTGAGACTGTGCTAATACATTTTACTACCTGAATATGTCATGGGACACCTGGTCTATTCACACCACACAGTTTGCATGTTATTGGTTGGTTTCCTCCAAATATTCCAGTTTCCTCCCACACTCCAAAGACACTAAGAGTAGGCTAATTGGTGTTTCCAAATTCCCGGTAGTGTGTGAGTGCCACCCTGTCCAGGGTGTACCCTGCCGTGTGCTCCGAGTCCCCTGGGATACGCTCGAGGCCTCCTCGCAACCCTAGACAGGATAGTGTATATATAGATAATGAGTTACAGCGAGTGATAAGAGTACCACGCTACTTAAGCTCACAAACTCTCTCTGTAGTTTGGTGTTGTCTGTTACTCTCTGTTCACATGCTCCGGTACTACAGTTTATATTTCATGAATATTTCCATGACTAAGGACTAAGGAGTCACTGAAAGAGACTGCGGTTTTTATATTTTTGCAGTGATTCAGCTTGGGCAGCGTCTGGTTTGTTCAGCTCTTATGTCTTATACATATTGTTTGCTAACTGAACATCATCCTTGCTTGAAGTACGCTTAGAGCTTTCGCTGGGTTTCCAGCTACTCTAGTGCTCCACAGTCCATATCACCTTATTTACACCACTTGTTGCATCACACAGAGGCTTTGTTTTTACCTTTTCGCTTGTTTTCTTGGTAGCATGAGCCTGGGCTGTCCTGCTTGGTTTCATGGTCAAAAGTCCTTTTCAGTCAAGCACTTTGTTGCTACACTTCAGGATTCAGAGAAGTACCTTTTCAGAACAAAGAACAAAGACCTAATGTGGACTTAGCATGACATTTGACGTTTGTCCTTTCACCAGTTATATTTTCATCAAACATCATTCATTATTTTGTAATGTTTGGATAGTCCACATTAGAAACTCAGCACTTTTTAAATGTTCTTTAATGGTTTATTAATGGTTCTACTTGGTTCTACTTGATCTCTTGTAGGGATCTACACAGACTTTTTATGGGTTCTTCTAGACAGACAATTGAAGAAATCCTTCAACAATCTATACAATCTATAAACTGTTCTGAACATATTAACAAATGGTCATCCTATCATATATACCGCCATCATGCCATCATGACTACCTGATTAATATTGAATAGGTTCACTTTATATTGCCTAATATATCCAAGCCACTTGCAGCCATCATTGTAATGAGATGTTAGAAATATAGCTACTGCAACCCAAGCCAAATTGTGATAGCTACTGTAGAGGACTGGGTCAGAGCAACTCCAAAACTGCAGCTCTTGTGGGGTGTTCCTGGTCTGCAGTGGTCAGGACATGCCAAAAGTGATCCAAGGATGGAAAACCAGTGAACTGGAGACAGGGACATGGGTGGCACATGGGGAGTGAAAGCTGGCCCGTGTAGTCTGATCCAATAGAAGAGCTGCTGTAGCTCACATTGAGAAAAAGAATAATGTCGGTTGTGATAAAAAAGGTGTCAGAACACAGAGTGCATCACTGTTTTGGTGGCTAAAAGAAGACCTACTCGATATTTTCCAGGTGGACATGATGTTATGGCTGATCAGTGTGTACACTATATTGTCAAAAGTATTAACTCGCCTGCCTTCACATGCATATGAACTTAAGTAATATCCAATTTAATGGACTTAATCCATAGGGTTAATCCACTGATGTTAGAACTAGTATGGTGTTTTTTTTTTCAGGAGTTTGGCTTGGCCTTTTAATTCCAGGGAAAGGAACTCTTAATGCTTCGAGACATTTTGGACAATTTCATGCTCCCGACTTTGTGGGAACGGTTTGGGGACGGCCCCTTGTTTTTCCAACATGACCGCGCACCAATGCACAAAGCAAAGTCCATAAAGACATGGATGAAAGAGTTTGGTGTGGAAGAACTTGACTGGCTCTAACACAGAGTCCTGACCTCAGCCCGATAGAACACCTGTAGGATGAATTAGAGCGGAGACTGTGAGCCAGACCTTCTCGTCCAACAACAGTGTTCAATCTCACAAATGCACTCTTGGAAGAATGATCAAAAATTCCCATAAACACACTCCTAAACCTTGTGGAAAGCCTTCACAGAAGAGTTAAAGCTGTTATTGCTGAAAAGGGGGCGGGGCCAACATAATATCAAACGCTATGGATTAAGAATTGAATGTTACTCAAGCAAGTACTTTTGGCAATATATTGTAGATGTATGTATGTATGTATGTAATCATTAGTCTATCTATTATGTACTCTTAAATTTTTTTTTTTGACTTTACAGTTTTTTGAGCATTTAGTATAAATGCTCAAAAAATGATTTCATTTTATTTGTAGCTAGGATTTAAGATTTTGTTACAGTATTTTTGTTAAAAAATTAAATTCCCATAATTTAAAGTATAAAAGTATAATATTATCCCTTGGTTCATAATATTATTACCCAGCTTTATTTAACAGGGTGTGTAATCTTAAGTAGCCTCAATTAGCTTTTTAAGATTTTGGACCTTAATGCCCAATTATGTACCTAATAATGTTTTTTGAGGTAAGATTATTCACACTGTAGGTACAAAACATGTCCGGTTTGATTGGTACCTGTATTTCTGTGTGTGTATTGAACATCCTGTTAACACACTCAGGGCAGGGGTAGATTAATGGTCAAAGTGCTGGATTGCTGATCAGAAGGTCCATGGGTTGAGCTACCACAGTTCTTGGGAAAGGGTTTTCACCCTCAACTGCTCAGAAACGCTTTTTGAGAACGTGGATTATTAAAAGTGATGTCTGAAGAACTATAAACTCTGCATTAGAAGATAGTAAAATGAATAAATGAATGAATGAATGAATGAATGAGGAAATAAATAAATAATCCTTGAATTTGGTATGGAATTCCTAGAGATCCCAATGTTTTACTAAACTCACCACAAGAGGGAGCCGTCGCCTCTTTAAGGGTCAATCAAATACACAATGTCCAACCACATAAAGGAACCTCCAGTACAGTCACCGAGCTTCATTTACAACAGGGTCGGTGGAGGGAAACATGGTCCTGTGGTTTTTGGTGATCCAAACTGGCTGCTTTTTTTTTTAGGATAAATCCAGTGGCTTCAACACCAGCCAGACTCATCACTCTTCTCTCAAATAGTTTTATACACGCCAGCTTAGTGACTAAAAACCTGGGTTTTTGAGTAAGAGCGTGGTGGGTAATGTCTGAAAAGTTTTAGTTCAGGTTAATTACAAACGCCATCAGACCTCCAGCTTGTAATTTGTCGATATCGATGTCGAGATTCCTAAGATAAAATTACAGATCCAGTGGAGATACAGCCACCATACTTGGTAGATTGAATCTTCAAATAGTCTATTGATGATATGTTAATGACATTGCCCTTTGGCGTTTATATCACGTTCACAGGAGATGGAAACGTGTCAAAGGTCACAGCTGTGAGCGCCGGGATAACAGAGTCCTATTGTAAGATCGTAAGAAATGAGGGTGAAGGAAAGTTTAAACCTTTTTTTACTTTTACATTTAACTTTTTAGAAAACGTGAAATAAGTTATTCCGTTGTTCAAATGCATCGAATGAATTTTGTCAATTGGTTAATGAACATGTCTTTATAAACGTTCTAATATTAATTTCCCAAAGTTTACGTCATTGAGGAAAATCCGTGTAAAATCTCAGCTAAGCGTAAATAATTTAGGATTAAACGAATGCCGTGTAATTCCAATCTCTGGTTCTTACTCTGCCTTAAATGGCATGGTTGATGATCATCAATCTCGTTAATGCTACACTAGTTAAAGTCCAAGGCTTCACCGCAAATATAACCAAAAAAAGGAAGAAAAAAACACATTACAGCCCACTTGTGAGCCTGTGTTAAAGAGCTGAACACTTGTAAATGTCAAACACAAGGCCTTAATGAGATGAGAACTGCATGTGGCGCTACTCCTGTTGACTCAGATGCGCAGAGTAAACAGGCCAGCCCGTCTCTCTGACAGAGCCTCACCGCCGTGGGCTACGCAGGCAGAGGATTAGGCTAATGCCGACCTGTGAGCGGGGCGGAGCAGCAAGATTCCCTCTGACTGATTAGAGCTCAGGTCAGCAGGGGGAGGGGTGCGCCGTGGAAGAGGTTCCCTCCAAAATAGCAGAGAGAGAGAGAGAGAGAAAGAGAGAAGCCAGGCTCGGATCAGCTTCTTGTCGACAAGAGATAATCCTGTTTGTCACGTCACTCTAGGGCACAGGTCTGGGCACGGCCAGAGGGATCAAGGCAAAATATTGTGCTTCAGGGTCACATGATTTCTCCAGAGACCGGAGCTTGAGGTCTTAACAGAGTTCATTCTCTAAATCTGATTTATTTTACCTTTCACTTTACCTTAAAACTGAGTTCTCTAGGCGGGAGGGATGACGGGTTTTAGTTCTCTAACCGCAGCTGTGATGTGTTGAGATTAGCAGATCGTTCAAACAGGATGCTTGATGTTTCTCTCTCTGGCTTTCTTTTATAGGTTTGAGAAAGAAAAAAAAAACTCAGACCCACCCTGACAATTCCTTTCTTAAAAAGGATATAATGCTGCTGAGCCAAGGTGCGATTGGTGGCTTAGTGGTTTGTTTGGTTTGGTTTAGTGTGTTCCCTTGGATTGGTTACACGTGTTCTTTTAAATTATCACCTCCATCCAATTTGTGTGTGGGCGTGGTCTTCTCCAGAGTGATCCCCCCCCCAGCCAGGATCAAAGGTCTGACCGAATGGGGTCATAAGGATAAAAACTGGTATAAATCATAATCAATGATGCTGTAGCTTTGAGAATGCTCACTTTTATGCAGGATTGATTTTGTTCAAGCTGTCCCAGAGACTCATGGTGGCCTGCTGATGGAGTCAAGTCAAGAGATTTCCTTGGCATGGTGTGAGTCTGGTGAGGGAGCATGTTAGATGGTAAGGAAAGTGCAGAAAGTGGAGGCGAGGTGATAGAGTAAAACACATCTCTCACCTCTTGACTTGTTCGCTCCAGGCTTGGTAACTGCACTCGTTCTCCTTTTCTCATGACAAACTCGTGCCACGCGTGGGTGCACCCATCACCTCTTCCGAGCCGTCTGGCCTGGCAAAGGGCACCCAACCTAGTTCCTGGAAAGCGCCCACATAACACCACTGTCTGTCACGCCAAGCAAGCCAGCCTCCGCGCCCAGACGGAGCCTTTGGCACCAGCCCTCATCCCGTTTCCTCACTTTCCTCTCTCCTACCCTGACACAGGAAAAAAACCCGCTTGGAACCACTTGATAAATCATTCTCTCTTTTTTTTTACGCTAGGCTTGGGATTGTAACCAAGGGTGTGCCACTGCAAAAAAAGGAACTGAGGATTGAGGAAAAAAAAAAAAAAACAGAGGTGCAAATTGCCAAGCGCTTTGCGGTGAGCCCTGATCGTAAGCAGCAGTCGCACGCACTCTGTGCAGTTCCTTATAACCCCTTTTGCACCTCCGTAATTGCCTGCTTATGGGCCAGATATGTAATTTAGACCCGCATTCAAATGGTCCTGAGGTGATGACAAGCCATTTGCTCCAAGATTAAAACCCCTCAGTTTCATTGGACCTAATCATATGTGCTCTTGAAACTTCTTTGGGAAGAAAAGATGCCGTAAAACAGAATCCAAGATTTTGGTGTTTGTGGTCCAGTGTCAGATGTGCTGCAGTATTTTTTATTTATTTATTTTTTTTATGTGCAGGAAATTGCAGTCTTGGAAACATGCTCGGTTGAGACGGCCAAAAATAATGAGCGCTGTTTATGCAGCTCATGACTGCAGTAAGCTGTTTGATCCTCAAAAGTTGCAGGATGCTCGAATCAAATTGGTTGATTCATTCTTTAGAATAGCAGCTCTGACAGAAGTCTAGCTGTAAATTACAGGGTTATATGCGCTCACAGTACTGCGCAAACGTCTAGAGCCCCTCCTCACTTTTTATAATAAATGAAATGAAGTGATGTAGAAATGAGAACAAATGTTTTAACATGTCACGCGGGAAAGTACCTAAAGATAAATTTAAAATAAAAATGAATAATGTTGAATTGTATCTTTTTTCATTTCAACCCTTTAACATCTGTCTGCAGATGTTTGTTTATCTGCTGAGAACTTTGGGATTTCATTTGAGAATTCAAAAGCAAGAATGAGCCGTGTGTGTGTGTGTGTGTGTGTGAACATGCAGGTGTGTGTGGGCGTCAGGACTCCCAGGATTCACCCACTCAGCATGTTGGGCTGGGCCGGAGAGAGCCCAGGAGGAAGGGACGCAGGGAGACGAAGAACAATGACCCCATCCTGCTCCTCTCCATTGGTGTGGGTGGGAGGCATTTATTCGCAATTCAGCCCACGCAAAGACCCCCCAAGCCACCCACGCATACTGGAGATGCCTACCTGCCCAGGGACTCTCTCATCCCATCTGTCCAGTTCAGGCAGAAACTCCGGTAGCTGTGGATCAGCAAGGAAGATGATTGAAGTCGGAAAAAAAATCATATAAGAGAGAGAGGGAGTAAATGTCAGACATTAACTTTGATGTGCTGGTCCATTAAATGCACAGCCCTGGATTGTGCAAACTAGGTAAAAAAAAAAATTGTTTTTGATTAGAAATCATTTGTCGTCATTTTTGCCCCAGCGTGCTTTTCTATCCGGCATATTTGTTCTCATTGCAGCATCTGGTTATGAGACGAATAAATATTGGACCCAGTAGCACATCAGCTGCTAATCAAGTTCCAGGAACTGAAAATGTTGGCCAAAATTTGTGCTTTTCTGTCACGGAGCACAGGAGGGAGGGAAGTGTGGAGTGGTGGATCATTTCAACACTTGGAGCTGCGTAAGCTGTGAGTCAGAGCTCAGCTGTGGGAAAGACGTCCATCTGACAATAAGCAGCTCGCAGCCCGGTGCTCACAATGCCGTGCTGGACCCTTCCCATGATCCCTCATGACTGGAGGCGAGAGAAAGAGAGAAACTGATACAGAGAGACAAACTGAGGGTAAACCGAGGGAGAAGGAGTTTAGAGAATTTGACAGACGAGAGACGTACGAGAGAGAAAGAGAAGGACAGAGGGAGAGACAGAAACAGAAGACAGAGACAAGAAAGACAGAGGTAGAGAGCAAAAGACAGGGAGACAGAATGAGAGCTGGACAGACAGAAAAAGAAAATGACAGACAGAAAGAGAGGGATCGACCCGTGCAGCTGCGCAGACTGTTGTTTATTTTGTTAATACAAATCCAAATAACTCCTGTCAGGATCTGTTCCCGCTCCCATCAACTGTTTTTTTTGCACACAGGCTGATTGAGGTGTGTTGTACAGACGCGGTGTGTTGTGGTGTTGTACAGTCAGGGTCGGTGTGTTGTGGTGTTGTACAGATGGGGTGTGTTTTAGTGTTTTACAGGTGCGGTGTGTTGTGCTGTTGTACAGACGCGGTGTGTTGTGGTGTTGTACAGACGCGGTGTGTTTTAGTGTTGTACAGACGGGGTGTGTTGTGGTGTTGTACAGACGCGGTGTGTTGTGGTGTTGTACAGACGGGGTGTGTTGTGGTGTTGTACAGACGCGGCGTGTTCTGGTGTTGTACAGGCGCGGTGTGTTGTGGTGTTGTACAGACGGGGTGTGTTGTGGTGTTGTACAGACACGGTGTGTTGTGGTGTTGTACAGACACGGTGTGTTGTGGTGTTGTACAGACGCGGTGTGTTGTGGTGTTGTACAGACGCGGTGTGTTGTGGTGTTGTACAGACGCGGCGTGTTGTGCTGTTGTACAGACGCGGCGTGTTGTGCTGTTGTACAGACGCGGCGTGTTGTGGTGTTGTACAGTCGGGGTGTGTTGTGGTGTTGTACAGACACGGTGTGTTGTGGTGTTGTACAGACGGGGTGTGTTGTGGTGTTGTACAGGCGCGGTGTGTTGTGGTGTTGTACAGACGCGGCGTGTTGTGCTGTTGTACAGACGCGGCGTGTTGTGGTGTTGTACAGTCGGGGTGTGTTGTGGTGTTGTACAGACGGGGTGTGTTGTGGTGTTGTACAGACGGGGTGTGTTGTGGTGTTGTACAGGCGCGGTGTGTTGTGGTGTTGTACAGACACGGTGTGTTGTGGTGTTGTACAGACGTGGTGTGTTGTGGTGTTGTACAGACGCGGCGTGTTGTGGTGTTGTACAGACGCGGCGTGTTGTGCTGTTGTACAGACGCGGCGTGTTGTGCTGTTGTACAGACGCGGCGTGTTGTGCTGTTGTACAGACGCGGCGTGTTCTGGTGTTGTACAGACGGGGCGTGTTGTGGTGTTGTACAGACGGGGCGTGTTGTGGTGTTGTACAGTCGGGGTGTGTTGTGGTGTTGTACAGACACGGTGTGTTGTGGTGTTGTACAGACGGGGTGTGTTGTGGTGTTGTACAGGCGCGGTGTGTTGTGGTGTTGTACAGACGCGGCGTGTTGTGCTGTTGTACAGACGCGGCGTGTTGTGGTGTTGTACAGTCGGGGTGTGTTGTGGTGTTGTACAGACGGGGTGTGTTGTGGTGTTGTACAGACGGGGTGTGTTGTGGTGTTGTACAGACACGGTGTGTTGTGGTGTTGTACAGACGTGGTGTGTTGTGGTGTTGTACAGACGCGGTGTGTTGTGGTGTTGTACAGACGCGGCGTGTTGTGCTGTTGTACAGACGCGGCGTGTTGTGCTGTTGTACAGACGCGGCGTGTTGTGCTGTTGTACAGACGCGGCGTGTTCTGGTGTTGTACAGACGGGGCGTGTTGTGGTGTTGTACAGACGGGGCGTGTTGTGGTGTTGTACAGACGGGGCGTGTTGTGGTGTTGTACAGACGCGGTGTGTTGTGGTGTTGTACAGACGGGGTGTGTTGTGGTGTTGTACAGACGCGGTGTGTTGTGGTGTTGTACAGACGGGGTGTGTTGTATGGAGGAGGCAGGAGGTCTGATTGAAACAGCTGCTTTTCTGAAAAGTGTTGTATTGAAGCCAGAAACTGGGGGTGTTGCGTATTACTCTCGCACACAAACACACACAGACAAACACACACAAACACACACACGCACACACACACACACACACACACACACACATACACAAACACACACACGCCTGTTCCATATTATGTCCATATCAAACTTGAATACTGGTGAATCGATTCGAATCAGAATTAATTAATTCTGTGACTCAGTTCAGAGGACATTACAATGATTACTGAACTGGTTCGGCTTCTCGAATTGCTGAAATAGTTTAAAGCCTTTCTTTGATCTTTCTCAAAAGAATACACACACACACACACCTGTACTATATTATGTTCCTCTTTGTATAAGACTTGAATGATGATGAATTAATTTGACTCTTTGTCTCTATTTGATTCACTTCAACACACGGATCATCTGATCGATTCATCGAATCACTGAATATTCGAAAGCGTTTCTTTAATCAATCTTAAAAGATTTCCATTAGGTTTTTATCAGCCATATAATCTGGTTTGGATTTTATTATATTTAATTTCATGTGAATTTATTTCTTTTTATTTTGATGCATTGTAATGAGTTTTAAAATATGATTTAAAACAAACAAACAAACAAACAAACAAAAATTCATCTTAAAAGTTTTTGTCTATGCATATGTGACCTGGACTGTATTCCTCTTTTCCTTTTATATTAAATTTAGATCTAAACATGTTGTAATGCTTTATTAAGTAATTATACACATTGTTATTTTGAAAAGACATACAGTTTATAACCATGTGTATTTATTAATTATTATCATAATGCATTACAATAATATTGCATCATAAGCAGCTATTAAAACAGTACAGTAACAATACAGTTTTATAAAGATTTAGAGCACTTGCAGGTAAATTTTTTAATAAACTGTAAAGAATAAACAACAACAACAACAACACCTAATTATGGTTGTTCGTTCATGTTTGACTTTTAGCTTCTCAGATGAGTATTTAAAAATTCTTATTGACCTAAAGTCATGATTATTATAGTGATAAATATATATAGTTAATTAATTAATTTATTGATGCATGATCAGTTGCATCAGTCTTCATTGCACAAGATCACAACTAATAATAGAATAATTACTCATTTTCACCTTGATGTCTAGATGTCTTGAGCTTTATTCTCCAAATTATGGGATTAATTTACGGCTCATGCGCTCCTGATGACTCCCACACTACGAAATCTCCATCAGCTTACACAATGTTTAATAAGTACAGAGTCTTTGTAGTACAGTAAATTGTGTCTTGTCATAGAAATGCGTGACATAATGGGAGGAGGGACATTATAATTGTAAATCTAAAACAAGATTTTAATCATTAAACAATATGTATTAAGAGGGAGAGAGAGAAATGGAGAGAAGCAGACACTGTGAGATAGACATGTAAAGACAAAGAGTCTTATAGGGAGAAAGAGACAGAGTTTGACTTTTTTTTTGACCGAGTGATTGAAGGACAGACAGAAGTAAAAAAAAAAAAAAAAGAGATAGACAGAGAGACAGATGAAAATAAGAGATAGAGACAGGGAGAGACAGAGAGAAGGTGATGAAGACAGACAGACTGACAAATGATAAGACGGAGACAGGCAGACAGAAAGAGAGACAGAGTAAATGAGAAAGAGAGACGGGCAGAAAGAACAAGAATTACATCATTAGAACTTGATGTGTGTGATCTTTTTTTTCTGCTAAGTTTTTGATTTTATTTATCCATGGTTTAATTTTTTGGACAGATATTTTTTTTTTCAGTATATATATGTTTGTGTGTGTTTACTCTAAAAATAAACACTGGTAAAACTAGATTTGTGAAATTGTGCAAAACCAGGACAAAACCTGTAAAAAAAAGTTAAACTGAAGTTAAACAAATAAAATGGAATTGAATTATATATTGTATTGTTTTGTGTGTGTGTGTTTGAAGTTGATTCTTTGATGCATTTGATACTGTTTAAGAGCCACCCCAAGCTTATCATGACTTATCTCATTTGATTTGAGATCAGACCTGATTGGATGAGGAGCTGCGTTTGAAGTTTGAGAACATGCAGGTGAGGGTGGAGGCTACAATTAGCCCCCGCTGTAAAGTGCAGTGAAGTCCTCAGCCCCGGCCCGGCCCTGGGTTTTCTCTCAGCGCCGCCGCATGCTGACCTCCTATTACAGGGGGTAATTGCATGAAAATGCGCAAACGCCCAGGTGAGCCCCAGAGGCGATCGGAGGCAGTGTAGTGAGTGACGGCTCTCCGCCGATCTGCTCCTGTCACCCATCAATCACACCCACACCCGGGGGAACTCCCCAGCTCGCAGCCACACTCATCTGTCGCAGCTTGTAAAACAGGCAGACAGACACGCCCACTCGCTTTACTGCCCTCCCCTGGAGCAGACTGTCCACAGAAAATAATACACTGTGGTTTGGAGAAGACCTCGCCTTTATAACATGTTCATAAGCCTTTATAAACATTAGAAAAAACTTATTCCTTATTTAGTCAAGGCATTAGGTCATTATGTCACCCGTATACACACAATATATATATATATATATATATATATATATATATATATATATATATATATATATATATTAACTAATGTGTTATAGTGAGTAATTTGTTATTTAATTCATAAATGAGTTTTAACAAGCATTTGTGTATCTTGTACTAGACATCATATTAACACTTTATAACAACTTTATAACAACATTACCATACTTTTGTAAGCTGCTCTGGATAAGAGCGTGTGACAAATGCATAAATGCTAATGTATACAGATATTCAGAATGAAAAAAAAAATTTTTTATTAACAAATAGTATTCACCTAATTGAGTTTATATACATCTAATATTACAGTATGAATAACAATTTTTATATACTGTACATGTAATACACCAGCAATTTATCTGAATGCTATTAGATCTTTAAGTAACACATCATAACACCCTGCCACACATAAACACAAACAAAAAATTAGTGAAAAGTGTATTATACAGAACTGTGGACAAGTCTCGACACCCCTCATTTCCTCATATTAAACAAGATTAAATTAAATAAATGGGAACGAATGTTTCACCGTGACAGGCTGCAAAGTGCATAAAGATGCAATTTAAAACCGGTTGTTTATGTAACAGCCTCATTTCCCCTCTCGTCCGTTCCAACCACTCAGCATTCAGCATCACCAGTATATTAATCACCGAGGTTGCTGCTGAGGTTCTTCCCTAAATAGCCAAATTTCAAATCGCATCTTTGGGAACTTTTGCAGCAAAACATTTGTTTTAATTTCTTGAATTTATTCTACATCAATTTATATAATTTAATAATAAGTAATATGAGGAGCTCAAATCTTTTGCACAGTACTGTATGTACAGTACAAACACCTTGATATTTATAAATAATCCTCTTCAATTATAATGTTTGTATTACCTATTAAATTAATTAAATATAATGTTTATTTAGCCCTTAAAGTATCAAATAACATTGATAACATGCATGAGAGATCATGAGATCACTTGTTACATTATTACATAATATATACCGTAGAGGAAATGTCCCGTATCCGCTTTTCCCACAACGTGAAACGTTCCTTTCAGTGAGCGCTTTACAAAAATCCACATTCTGTATTAATGCATCAGATAACCTTAAATCTCTAATCTTCGCCTGTTTTTGAAATTCAATTAAATTTTATGTACATAGCGTTTTTAACAATGGTCATTGTTGCGAAGCAGCTTTAAAGAAATGTGTTATGTTGCTTAGCAACCGAAGTTAATTGCAGGTTATAAAGTGATGATGATAAAAAAGAAATACTTTTTCTAACTTGTTCAGACATGGTAACGTGACTGTAGGGCTGTTCCTCTGATGAAAAGCAACAGATGCCTAAGAAAGAGTGATAAAGCAGACTTGGTGTCCTTGTCCACCCCAGTCAGCCTGTCACTCACCCACCATGAGTCTGTTCCTACACACACTCACACACACACGGTCCTGGGTAGAGACACAAAAGGAATCCCAGGTCACAGACTCAGTAGGTCTGACACAAGGTGCCTGAGAACACACACCCATCTGTCATTGTCATGCTTCTTCTTTTTTTACACTCACATGTGTTTAATACAGTGTCGGACACAATTGAGTGGGCGGAGCTAGGATAAGACAAGGGCGGAAAACAAGACAGGAAATACCACTTTGAGGTTCTTGAAATTCCTAATTTGCTACAACAAAATGTCCTGAAGTGTTTTATTCCTTTTCCACTACAGGAATTAACTTGTATATATATTTTACAAAAAAACTAACAAAAAACTAATTGCACAGTACAGTACATGACCGTTGCAGAGCACTGGCACTGGAGACTCCTTAATAAAATGTCAAGTAAACATCTCCCTACAAGCCCCAGTGTATATTGTTACCATAGAAACAATGAGAGAATGTACCAGAAGTTTAATGAACACGATCTGATGTTTCGATAATAAATCAATGAGTTCACATGACGTTGTGTAAGTGTGACATAACCAGACTTTTAGAAGTAATGTAAACATGTAAACAAGTTTTGAAGTTTGAAATCGTATTCAAATGAAAGTTGGACCAGCACACTCAGATAACGCAGTTGGGAGTCGAGCTACTCCAGCACATGTACAGACACAAGTATTGTTTTGTTTTTATATTTCAGAACAATACTGGAGGTTTCCAAACTATGAAATAACACGTATGGTACTAGCTAATTAAGTAACAACAACAACAACAACAACAAAAACAACAGTCAGTCGTTATTTTAAGACACGAAGGTCAGCTGTTCTGGAAAAGTTCTTGCAGGAACAGTGTTGTGTCGAGTGCGTTTGTAAAACCCATCAAGCTCCATGATGAAACTGTCTCTCATTTTCCCAGGAGAACAAGACCAAAACTGAGCTCTGCTGCAGAGGAGAAGTTCATGTAGAGTCACCAGCCTCAGAAATCACCAATTAACAACCAGCACCTCAGATTAGAGCCGTTATGAAGCTTTACAGAGCAGAAGTAGCAGATATACATCTCAATATCAACTGTTCAGAGGAGATTATTGTGTGTTTTGGATGAACGTCTTTAGTATTGGTTTAGAAAGACAGCGCTGTAAAGTTCTACATGTTTTCATGTTACCAGCTTGTTTGTTGTTTGGTTTGGTTTGTGACGTAATGGGTTAATTGGGAATTCTGTGCTAACAAGCTAAAAGTTAGCAGATCTCCACCTGTCCCTTTGGTCAATAATTCTATTCCCCTGCGGTGCTTGTACTGTATAATCAGACAAGGAACTGTCCAATCAAATACAACGAGATATCGAGGTGTCAGTCCTCATGGAGGAACAGAATTCCAAACTGCTTCATATTCACTATGTGCACTTGCTACATGCACACTATGAGGTACACATTACTTAGTGCACTACGTTTAGAGATTCAGCCAAGTGAAAAGCATGATATCTCATCTCGTGTTTTTCCATGCATTTAAATATCCGATACCTATTTTTATTTAAAAAGTACTGGCACCTACAGCACTTTTTTACTCTAAAGTCTTGGCACCCTCAGCCTTGAGTGTTGCATTGCAGCATCTTGTCTTCCTTACCATATAGAATGGAACAAAATTATTTTATTGACAAGAGCAGAAATATGTTAGCTCATAGATTGTACGTTATGTCAACGTTTGTTACTAATCGTGTCCACGTCTTATTCTTGGCGAATAAATTCCTTCTTTTTTTCACGGGTACGTGAAGAAAAACAGACCCAGGAGCTCAAACAGGATGCAGATAGTTCTGGATTCGGGTTACGAAATCGTGCCGTGAAATGAAAAACCCCTGACGGACAGAGAGTATTCTGTCTCATCTGTTATTCCTCCCACTGGGATGCGTTGTGAGGATCTGGATTCTTCTGGCACTAAGGATCGTATAAGGATCTGACAGGAAGCAGTAATGTTTACAGCTCTTGTCGAGTCTTCTAACCTCCATGCAGTGTTAATTTACAATGCAGCCCCCTTGGAAAGTCCCCATGCCAATCTGCCCTGACCCCCTTTTGTTTGTCGGACCCATCATTCGAGAGGGTGTGACAGCAAGCAGGGAAATGCTGATGGTTCGTATTGAATTCGGCTGCTGGGAAAGGATCATCATGGACAATAGAGGACGTTGCCCAGCCTGTCCATGTTCAGGCAAGTCCCAACTTGTCTTCCTTTCTTTTTCTCAGAAATCAATTTTTTTTTTTTGGAGTATGATCGCATTATATCTTTCAAATCATTTATAACTAAATAGTACTTGGAGCTGCAGGATGCATATCATTATCTAATCCCACTCAGCTACTTAAAACACTGACCTACAGTGTTTTTAGGTGCTACTCAGATTGGAGCAGAACATACCCAAGAAACCTTCAGACGTGGCTGTAGACATCATATCATCCATCCGTAATTAAGCTACAGTATAAAGATCTTCATATTAGATCTTTCCAGAACTGGATTTCTGGGGGTGTTCAAATCAAACTGGGACTAGTGATGAAATCTCTGTTGAACGAAGCACGTTTCCACATGTTCAGGTCATTAAAGGAGTTCCCGGGAAGCCAGCGTTTCAGATATGATTTAGATAGGCAGTCTGATCACTGCTCTGGTGTACTGAGAAAACTTTCTACCTTAATGGTGTCCAAGCACTAGTGGAACACTGGGATAAGTGCATTGTTGTATCAGGGTATTATATAGAGAAATAAAGGGAGTTTTTACTCTCAGCTCTGTGTTCTGTTACTCTGTACAATCTAAAATCCCACTTTGACTTATTATTCAGAACATTAGTTACAACAATAAAATTTTTTTCCACTGTTAAACTAGAGGAAAGCGAGGCAGAAAATTAATAAGGAATTTAATACCGATGTTCGGTGGTTAAAGTCTGGTTTGGTGTAAATGTCATAAAAAATTACGACATTTACAGTGACCTGCTCTTGAAAAGAGTTTGTTAAAACTATTTGAAATCTGAGTAGAGGACAGTAGTCCTGTCGTCCACAGATCTAGCTAATCTATGACTTCATCTTCCTTACAGACTTCTCCAAATGTCTTGTGTGTCTTTGAAGCACCTCAGCGCCCGCCTCGGTGTCCTGACCCAGCCTGACCACACCGACCTCTCGCTAGCTGAATGTCTCTCTCTGTCCTCGCTCACAGTGTGGAAAGAAACAACAGTGACTTGTACTTGTCCTGCAGGAAGGCATTCCCACCTGTGCTGGGTCTGGTACAGATGTGTGAAATATCAGCTCAGGGAGTCCGAGCCCTCAGAGCGGGGCAGCTGTTTATCCAATAGCACCTAGAGGTCCTGGGAATAGACGCCCTTAATATGATACACATGTGCTACATCCTGTCTGGGGCTCGCGCGTGTTTTGGGGGGCAGCTGGGAGCCACAGGGTCGGGTTAACATGTGCGTGCATTGTGTGTGTGCGTGTGTGTGTGTGTGTGTGTGTGTGTGTGTGTGTGTGTGTGTGTGCATGGGCAGTTAGGGCGTGGACAGACCGCGATGCAGATGAGCCACAGCTCCAGCATCTTAAAACATCATCATCTCCAAACCGACACATCTCCCAAAACACGTCCTTCTGCTGCTCCGTTGTCCTTTTGTCCAGTGTCAATAAGCTGGCTTTCATTTAGAAAAATGCTTTCATTGAGTAAATATCGTCAAATACTATCTCGTAAGGTCCAGTGTCAGTGTCAGCTCCAACTTTTAGGGGAAAAGGAGTTATGCTTTAAAATGTTGACCACAACATGACCAACAAAGTGTTTTTTGTGTTACCTCTTAAAAAAAACAATAGAGTATAGGGGAATAAACAACGTTGAAATAAAATATTTGCCCCCCTGAATTATGGGCATCCGTGCGGCAGGGTGTATAGCGCTGTCCTCCGAGTGTGTTACGCCTGTTTCCTCCGGTAAGCAAGCAGTTCAAAAAACATATGGTTGGCTGGTGTCACGCTTACCAGTGGAAAGAAGTGATAGCCTTTGCCCTCCTGGTTGGTTGCTGTAGCCTTGCGCCCTAATGAAGAGGAGGAATTGGCGATTAATCCAATGGCCAAAAATAATCAAAAACAAGGTCTCTAAAATTGGTGATATTTCACAAACGCACACAAAATATATATATATGCTAATAGATACACAAAACGTGATAGTGAGTCTAGGTAGACCTATTCGAAACATAATTAAATATATTTAAAGTCATCAAGAGGATTGTGAAAAATAAACTGTGCCAAAGCTGCCTGAAAATAATTCCATGCCATAGGTGCAGCCTTGACAAAATCTTTCCTGACAAATACAGTACAGGTTCTTAACAATGAAGAAATCCTGTGAGCAGAAGGTGGAAATATGAAATTTAAATGTAAGTGTAAATCCATGTAAAGAAGTAAAATATGTTGTTGCATAATGAAAACTGGCGGCACGCTGGCGTAGTGGTTAGCGCTGTGGCCTCGCAGCTCCAGGGTCTGGGTTCGATATCCGCCTTGTGGTCAGTCTTCATGTTCTCCCTGTGCTTCGTGGGTTTCCTCTGGGTACTCCAGTTTCCTGCCACAGTCCAAAAACATGCACATTATGTTTTGAAACTGGTGTTCCAAAATTGCCCGTAGTGTGTGAATGCGTGTATGAATGTTGATTGAAGGTCCCAATACAGTCGTAAAAATGGGAATAAATACAATGGCCTCAACGGTCCCTAGACCTACTAGAACTACAGAGGTTCCTAGATGGATGGATGGATGGATGGAATGAACAAAACTAGTTAGTCTTGGTAAATTGTTTCTTAAAGGAATGAACCTCTCGTGGTTGGCTGTTCTTTCACATTTACATTTACATTTGGGCATTTGGCAGACGCTCTTATCCAGAGCGACTTACATTTTTATCTCATTACACATCTGAGCAGTTGAGGGTTAAGGGCCTTGCTCAAGGGCCCAACAGTGGCAACTTGGTGGTTGTGGGGTTTGAACCTGGGATCTTCCAAACCGTAGTCCAATGCCAAACAATAATCAACATGATTATTTTTCTATAATTGCACAACACAAAGTGGTTTTTATTTTAAAATGATTTTTAAATGGTTACTCTTTCGCGTAAAGGTTAAGGAGCAGGACTCATGCCTGTCTGTGCTGGTTTTCTGTCGCAGTGCTCTTCAGACATGAAGCCTAATCAAGTTATCATATCAACAAATCTCTCTTCGGAGGCCGATGCTTGACAGCGGCAGAAAAAGAGGCCAGGCGACGGCTAATTTCCAGCAGCGGGATACCACCGAAGACCTCGATTCCCCCGCTGAGCGTCTCTGTCACCCGAGGAACCATGCTGCTCCCCAGGCAGGATGCGCTCTATACCCGGAGCAAAGGGGATTATTTACCATGGCACACAATGGCCCAAAAGACACAATGCAGGCAGTATATCACACAACTGTCAATAATTTTTAAGGCCATCCCACGGCCAATTAGCTGAAAGGGCGCGGAGCTTTCCCGGCCTGTTTCTGAGCTCCACCGGAGACAAACAGTCCACCCACACACCCAAGCAGTTGCACAGGACTCAGAAAGTTTGCAGTATTTAGAGATTCATGAACGCTGCGGTAATTGTATTCATGGCATGTTGTCAAGAGATTTGCCTCAAACATACAAACAGGATTTCATCATTTGAAAGTGGCGCAGAGCAAAACAACCGACTCGGGAGCTTAATGTTCGTGTAAGATGACCAAACAGATTTTGTTGGTATGAGCATGTGTCTTAACATGAACAATGAGTGAAAAAAAAAAAAAAAACAAAACATCTGTTTCTAATATCCTCCTATCAGCCTTGAGGGCAATCAGAGTTTTCTGCTCGGTTTCTGCTCCTTCTGAAGTGCGCTAATTCCACACTAATACCGGCTCTAATGCTGCACTAACACAATCGGTTTAGCAGGCATTACATAAATTATGCTTAATAACATTGGATGAGGTACATTCTCAGCGAATTCTCATGTTCTAACGAAATTATCTGGTTTAATTGAAAATCCGCTCCATCAAATCATGCTAAGTGTGTGCTTCCCAAAATGTCCAACTCAATGCTCAATCAGCTTGTTTCGCTCAGAGTTGCGTCAGTAGAGTGTACTGAGTGGATTGCATGGAGTGGAGTGTATGGCAAAATTTTGACAGGAACAAGTTACACACCACATCTAGAGCGAACGTCAGCAGACAAAGACCTTGCTGTTTCCCGGTCTCATGCCCAGCGGGTGTGCGGTGCTACAGCGCTGCCTCTGCCTTGACCACTCATTAATCACTCTCTCAGCCAGTCCGGTGCACATCAGTCAGGAGCGTGGCCTCTGTGCGGCCAGGCCGGTGACCCATGGCCTGGTCGGAGTGCTCGGACCAATCGTAACGTGGTGTCCGAGGCGAGTGGGCTACCTGCTGCTGAGGATGAAAACGATTGGACACAGCTTTCAAGATGATGGAGGACAGCAGATTTGCTACGCTGACCACTCCACCAAGATCTCTACTCTCTAATGAGTGCCAGGCACGACCAAGGAGATCTGTAATAGTGGTGCTGGGAAAAAAGGTTATTGTTTTTGCCTTTTTCACACTCATGGTGGACTTTGTGGTTTCATTTACAATAATGGGATTCCTTTCTGAAAGGCCAAAGAAGATACACATCTGCCGTTTCGGTGATGCATTGTAATGTGGACTTAGTACATCTGCTTGTGACCAGTTGTAACTTAAAAATGTTTTTATGCTTATCACAACATTAAAAAAAAATCAATATATTAATAAAAAAAATTACATTTTTCATTTATACAATAATCTTATTTAAGTTGAAATATATGCACAATAGAAAAAACATTTTAAATGATAAAACTGCAAAAAAGTGTTCATAAGACCATTCATAAAACCTTTATGACACCTGACATAAAGCTACATAAACATTTAACAAACTCTTTGGCAACTCTATTCCTGGAGCCCACATGTATAATAGCTCACAGGTATGTTAGAATGCATTATACAATGGTGCAAATATGGTATGATGCATTCATTATGCATTATAAAGATATTATAATCACATCTTTCAGGTGGTCACAACAATGCTGGATTGTGACTTAAATCTGACTTTGGAAGAACAAAGAACATAAAAAGCAACTACGTCTGTATAAAGGTGAGCGGCTTGTGCAGATGTTATATAGCATTATGACCTGCATATATGTATGGGTGCTATGTGTCCCAATAAATATACATATCATTACATTAAATCATACTATTACACTGTATATGCATTTGTTTACATGCCTACATGATGCCATGACATAAACCTACATACAGTGGGGTGAACCTTAAACAGACTAAAAATGTTTCACATCATGTGACACAAGTCAAAGATCCTTAGAAGACTGTGCAGGTCAGTGTGGTTCCGCTAGGTTATAACAGTTATAATGTGACATAGCTTACCGACTCAGTTTGATTTAACATGTTAAAAAAAAAAAATCACAGTAATAACAGGCATGACTATGAAACAGTGGCTACATAAGTTCTTATATAGATTGTATTAACATTTAAAATAAAAGGTTTACTTTACAAGACTCAGCATTAAAAACGCTTTTCTCTAATGAGATCATAAGGATGTTTACAGTAAACAATGAACAAAGAGAAAACATAGAGAGAATCAGAGTGAAGTAGGTACATGAGGGGGAAAAGGAATACAACAACACAAAAAAAAAATATTTTGAAAATGTAAATATAGCTAAATATCCCTAAAATATTGCTTTGGACGATTTCCTCCTCCTCGTTTTTGAGCCGTCCATCTGCGAGTTGTTTAAACCTTTTCTAATCTGTCAGTTGTGCTGTTTGTAGCCGCATGCTGGCAGCATAATTACAACAATTAAATCTAATTGTGAATAGCCCTGCAGGACCCCAGCAGCATGCCGATCAACCCCCTGTGTCCTGTCCTTAAGGTGTGTGTGTGTGTGTGTGTGGGTAGGGATGGATAGATGGATGCAGGTGCTCTTCCTCCCCGTCCCCAACCATGGACTCCCTTTGTTGTGTTACAATCACCTTCCACCTGGTTTCAACAGAGAATAAACCATGAACATTAAAAAGCTGGTCTGCAGCCGTACACCTGCCATTGTTCATGTTTCGTCTTCTACAAAATCTCCTTCGATAGTGTTCAAATGGCTGCATAAGACCTTCATTACGCATAATGCATTCCTTTAGCATTATACACACTGTTATAGTTATTTATGGAAAAGCATTAAAGTGTGAACCTGTAGTATTGTTGTTAAAATAATGCTTACAACACATTCTGTAATCTCATAACATATATCATCTCATAATATATGATATAATGACTTATTATTGATATGTGACTCATGATGTCCAAAATCCTGCGTAATAACTCACATCAAGTAGAAATCTGTGCTTTGATTTGGGTTTAGGAAAGTAGGTTTTATGTCATCTGACATCGATTGTACTAATCTATGACTTGGGTTATGACAGGTGCCATAAGAGGCTTATGTATGTTTAAACTTATGGCATGCTTTTTACATCAACTTTCATAATTATGTTACAACCAGCAAGCCATGTTTTGGAATATTTTGGATACATGACATTGACGTACATACTTATTTTTACGTCTTTGCAAATAAAGAAGTGTAAATATTAATGTAGGTTCATGTCATTAGTCTTTAGGCATTAGAGATGCTTATAAAGGTGTTATGCAGCTTCATGAACATCACACTTCAATTCAATTCAAGTCACTATCACTGGTCAGGTAAAACTTGATGAACGTTGAGTGAACACCACGCAGCAGTGGTATGTATGGATTATGACATGCGTTTTAACACCTTTGACCTTTGGCATCTTTAAGCCGGTGTTCATCTGAAGTCGGTCCATATTTCCGTCAGATGTTTTCAGTGTTAAGTGAAGATTAAAAAGCTTCAGCTCTGGGTTGAGTGGCCTCTTTTATAAAGAGTGCTGATGATAGCATCTGTCGTCTTTGTTGTGTGAGGAGTGTCAGATGCAGGAATCCGGCAGCATGTGTGTCATGAAGGATTGAGAGGACAGAGATTGATGGAGATCAGGTCATTTCTGCTGCCTGCTGAAACTACCGCTAACTTATCTGTGACCGGCGAGCCAATCGATTTGCTTTAGACGATCACTCATACGCCAGGGCCGAAGCTTTTCATCACGGATCAGAGGCCAGAGCGGGCTATGTCCATGTATTCATAGGTTTTATATATTAGATGTAAAATCTAAAGAACAGGCAATGGAAATAATTAGTGAACTAAAATCATTAAACAGAACAAATCAGAGACTATGATTAATCATATGAGTTTATCACTTCCCTGTTTATTTAGTTGTTTTGCTATAATAGGTTTAGGGGAAAAAAAGTGTATTATTGCCGCATAATCTCTCTCTCAGTCCAGCAAGTGTATAAACTTAATCCGAATCTAACTTCTTCAAGAAAATCTTCTTTTCCCAGCCTGGGCTCGTAGTAGTACAGCAGTTTCTTCAGAATACAAATGCCACCTTTGAAGAATTTTCACCTTAAGTCCTGAAATTTTGCAAGAAATTTGACTCAGGATGCAAAACATTTCCGGCATACGTTAACGTAACGAAGCGAGCTGAACCGAAACGATCGTCAGCTAAGTTGCGCCTACGTCCGTGATTTTTCACATTTTGTGCAATATTTAGCGAAGACGTAGCACCATGGGTCCCAAGAATGTTATCAGGGAAGATAGCAAGAAGAAAAGAGAATAAATTAAGGTAAAGAGAGGTTTAATGTCTATTTTTATATATATATCATTATTTCCTTTTACATAATTTACATTTCTTTTTTGATGTTTTGATTATAATGTTGGAAATTGGTAATATTGGTATTATTTTTGTGTGGCTGGAACGGTTTATTTGCATTTACATTATTTCTTATGGGAAAATGCGATTTGCACTATGTTGCGTCGTTGCACAGCATTTGTTTAGCTGAAACATCTTACTGACTCCATGTGATTTGTTAAAACATATGATAAAATCAACTGATACCAAACTAAAATCAGTAGATTAAATAAAATTCCTTAAATATAACTAAAACCATAATATAGATTTTATTAAAGTCTTTGGACTAAAATAAAAGTTCACACTGAATAGATGTTCCTGAATAGATGTTAAAACTCCCAGCAGTGCTGGTTCATTCTGTGGACGTTGTGGTGATCTGGGCTTCAGGCTCTCGCTCTAATTGAAGGGTTGGCGATTCAGATACTTTTTGGCTTCGAGCTTAGCTGTAGGGCTGTGGACACAGGACCTCATGCCCCATAGGGTAGCCATTATTAAAAAGCACTAGGGGAGCATGGCATGGGGAGGATGGCTGCCCTCCAGGAGCCTAATCTAGTACTCCTGAGCTGTGTGCCGGAAAAGTGGAGAGACTGCACGACCGACGCTTCCTAATAGAACCCAAACCACCGTCTGGCTCTCCCAGAGGTTGGATACTTTTGTTACTAGCTAAGCCTATTCGGGCATTAGCTTCTTGCTACATTGGTTGTAATGTAAAAGTCAGCAGGGGCATCGTTTTCAGCTTGGCCAGGTATATTGTTCCCTTTTTTGTTGTTGAAAGAATTTCCTCTCTTCCTGAAAAGTCTGGATTTAGACCCAGGATATTTCCAAATCATGTCAACAAACCTTTTAAAAAAAAAAAAAAAACTAAACAAAAGTTACATTATCACGCTACGTGCTCGAATTGTATAGACTTTAAACAACCTCTCACAATGCAAAGCTAACCCATGAATTATACTCAGAGTTGAAATGACAAGGAAGAGAATTACCTTTAACTGGTTGGAAAATTTCTTTAAACTTCATTTCTCCATGATTGATGAAAAATTATGAGCTCGGTCTTCAACATGACAATTGAGACCATCAGATAAATGCTATACTTGGAGATATAACAATTTAACATCTATTTTGTGATACATTTATACTCACAATCCACTTATACTGCTGATATTGTCTGTATTTTTATACTACAAAACAAAAAAATACTAAGTGACAAATTTCTAAACTATTTAGCCGATTTCTAAAAGTTTTACTAATTTGAAATTGAATGTTAACGATCAAAATTAAATTAAAAACTAAATGATGACACTTTGGTTAAACAGTTTCCAACTGCTTGAAAACTTTAATTGCTACCATTAAAAATTATTTCAGTGACCATTATTTCATAATCTTATTTGGTGCTGAATTCTGAATTCTGGTTTTCTGATTATTCATAAGGTGTAGATTATTTTTCTCTAACAGCAAACACATACGGTGCTATCCAAAAGTCCTGATTCCCCTCATTTCTTCATATTTTACTCCTAAAGAGCCAGACTGTCCAGTATTTTTAATGTAGTCTTTATAGTTCTCCAGGATTCACAGGGACTGAGAAACAGATGCAGGTGATGAGAGATGATCGGGCCAGTGATTAGTATACTAATGATGCTAAATGCTGAGTTGTTGGATCAGACGAAAGGAGAAATGAGGTTGGTGCTGAGGTTGTTACTTAAACAAACTATTTTTTAATTGTATCAACCTATCACAGTAAAACATTTGTGCCTAGTTCTATGCCCAAGTTATTTTAATTATTGTAATTGTCTTTTTCTATGAGAATCGATAAATTATAGGAAATTTGCTCACTATAAACTTTATGGAAGGAGACTGTAAAGACCCAGTGTCAGCACTAGGTCTATATGACAAACAGTCAGAGGTCAAGCTGTAACTTTCAGTTTTATTTTAAGGACAGAAGTTTTTTTTAACATGATAATATAATGATAATAGTATATTATAATAATAACGATAGTCACAGTTTATGGCTGCTGTACGGTAAGTGAGAACAGGAATTTGTTCAGCTGATGTTTTACAGCATTAAATGTAATACTAATGGATAAAATGCGCAGAATAGATGTATAGAATATTGTAATCACTGTCACATTGCTGCAGTCAGACCAGAACCTTTATCATTTAAACACTCCTATAAAACTGCATGCAGTCATATTTTACTTCTTACTCATCATTCAGCCCTGTTTCTAAATTTTCCAAACCCCCTGTAGCTATGATGGTGTGTTTGGTGTCTTCCTCTTTCGTATGAAGGCATCTGTTCAGTGTTCTGTTCCACCTCTCGATCGCTAAAGCTGCTGCTGATTTTCCGCAGCCTGGTACGTTCCCACACTGCACTGACCGAGAGGGAAATGAACTGTGTGCTAAGTAGAGTGGAATTAGCGGCTCATGCTCAAATCTCCAAGCGAGACCTTGGGCTTATCTCCCTCCGATCCCCCGCCTGATCCCTTCTTGTCCTGAGTTTGCTCGTCATTGTTGGTGGGAGAAGATTTGGGTGATCTTTCGGGTCTTGTGCCTGGCCCTTTTGTCTTTGCCGGCGGGGGGAATCTGTCTTTTGTTCTTCTCTCGTCCCCTTTCATGGATCACCACAGATGCCCTTTTCACTTGGCTGATGACCCCTCACCCTGGGCTCTACTGTAAAGAGGAGGAGAAGGAGAAGACCTTTTAATCACGAACCACTGGTGTGTCTTGTTTATGGCCTCTTCTCATTTTTTTTTTTCACTGTGAGAAATACTGCATAAGCATCGTGATGGATCACATTTCAATCAGACTGTAATAGTAACGCTTTTAAACACTGTCTATTGTAGTCTTTCAAGTTCTTGCTTTGCTACACTGGTCCATTTCTTCCATTGTTTTGACCAAAAGTTTGGCAATTTTAAGTTTCTGCCTGTAGGTTGGAATAAGATGAACCAAGCAGTGATCAGAGAGTCCCAAAGCTTCCCAGGGTACAGAGTGATAAGCATCCTTGAGAACTGTGTAGCAGTGATCCAGTGAGTTATTTTCTTTAGTGGGACAGTTAATATGCTGCCTGTATTTTGATTAATTAAAAAAACATCTGCCGAATGCCTAAATGTGCCACAAATTCTTGAATAAAAGAGTTTACAGTTTATAAACAGTGATTCCAGGTTTGGACTGCAGTATTTATTCAGCACTGTGACGTCAGTACACCAACCTCCATTTATATAGAAGCAAACTCCACCGCCTTTTGTTTTCCCTGATAGCTCCATCACGCGATCAGCATGGTGTAGATGGAAGCCCGTCAGATGTAATCCGCTGTTGTTGCCATAATTATAATAATAATACAAATATGAACATTTGGTGAAACAACATTTTTGTTCTCATTCCCATTTTGGTAGCAGTAACATCTACGCATGTTAAAAGTAATTATCTCTTGGTTGCTACCTGACACCATAGTTCCTACACAGTTCCTTTTTTAAATTTTTTTTTATTTATTTACTTAAATTTATTTACCTAAATGTATTTACTTCCTGTATATATATATAGCAGAATTAGTAGCAGATAAACATCTCAATATCAACTGTTCAAAGGAGATTATTGTGTGTTTTGGATAAACATATTCAGTATTGCTGTACAAAAAAGAAATAAAAACCAGGAAAGACCATGGAGGACCTTTGACTTTATATAATGTATATTTTACTACAATACATTAGGTTTCTAAGTATACATCATCTTTTTCAAAATTTTAACATAAACCCATCATTGTTTAACAATTTCTGTTCAACTCAAATACTTTACTTGAGTAAAAAAGAGTTTTTTACTTTACACGGCTGCTGCATAATCCCCCTATAATGACTGAGGTGCTTGTATGAAAACATAATCCTCCAAGCTGTTGGAGGCTGTTATACCAATTGCTTACCAATGAAATGCTGTTAATGAAAAATTCCTTGAAGTTCCTCTAGAAGACTACCTCTAGACGTGCCAGATTGACAGACGATGTACTCCAACTCACTCTGACCAACCAACAAACAGCCTGCATCTCTTAAACTTCTTCAAAGTTGCCTTTATATGTAAGAAGTGATACTAGATAAACAAAGCGGAAAGTCTTGTAAGCATAAATAGAAATTCTGGGTTCGGCTTCATCCTGATGCCCCTAAATCGGTGAATTCACCGCAACAAGTTGTTGTCCGGCCATCTGCCTGCTCCGAGAGCTACTGACTCATTAAACTCTTCAAAAGCTACGTTTCAAATAGATCCCCAATTGCTCCCTAACAGCTTGTTAATGATTTTATGGCGCAAGAAATGACACTGTGGAAAATAAAACTACAGGATCCTCACAAAAACCTTACATGGCTGTAAATATGTATTAACCAGAAAATGGGCCTTGTTTAGGATCATTTAAAAGAAACAAAGGCCGAGTGTGGCACAAAAGCCCGGGTGCAGGGAGAAAAGAGGGGATTCTACTTAGCTAATGAGTTGTCCCATAGAGATGTAAAGAGGAGGGTCTTTAAGGAAAGCAATTGCCCCTCTGCTCGGGGCTGATAGACTGTAAAGTGGGTGCAGCTCACGTTCTATGCTGCATCGCTATTGTCTGTATGCTAATTCCTCCTCAGGACAGTTGGGTTTCAGGGACAGATTATTGCACCGGCAGATCATGGCAACTTTTCGATCAGGCTATTGAGCGAAAGAGGCTTTTGTTCAATTTCCCTCCCTTTTCTGGTTTCTGTTTTGAAACAGGAGGAACCTCCAGCAATATATCCTGGAGAAAGCCCGAGTACTCACAGACCCTCAGGCCACAAGAGCCCTTCTTCAACACTTTATCTAGTTCACATAGCAACTCATTTTTTTAGAAAAGTGGCCAATCGTTTTGAGAATACATACTTTAGTTACCTTAAAAGAGCAAAAGCACTCATGCCTGTGAAAGGACTGCGATGAATTGCATATAGCGCATGATTTGATTTTATTGTAGAGAAATTCATGACTTCTTCTAGTGTGGGTATGCAAACTGGTTGAACTGATTGTTTTTGTTTTCGAGGTGAAAAAGGAAATTTAAAATGATTATTAATGGAGGGGCATCTGCAGTTAGGTAGAATTACTCAATTACTTTTTGACTTGTTTTGAATGCAAATCGATTTAACTTTGATTCAGCTTGCTTTTTGGTTGGACATATGGCTCAAGTTTACAAAAAATAAAATATGTGAGAACCTGTAGCTAGATGAAATGTCTAAAATGTTTTTTTTTTTACACAGTTTACACTTGTATTTACATAACTTTTGTAACAAATGCTATAAATGCAACACTATCGCTTCCTAAAATTAGTTTTAACATCAGGTTTTTTTCCCCCACTGAACTATATTCATATACAGATGGTAAGTTAAATGTAAGTCAAATTTACAGATGTATATGTCCTATAAACACTTAATGACATTTTGCTACAGGGTCTATGAACATTTGTGTGTTATTTAGCAAAAATCAACTGTTCATGCAAAATAATTTACTTTTATTGTTTAAATATAACATAAAGCATATAAGTGAAATGTTTGTGAGAACAAAATGTAAAGTAAAAACATAAATAAATCTGGAATTAGATCCCGCTTTGAGTTGATAGTAACACTGTCTAATAAATCAAACAATGGTAAAAAGCACTAGTTCACCTTTTTTTTTTTTACAATCTGAGAATGGACAATAAAAAGTTTCAAAGAAAAATTGTTTATTGTTTACAAAGTCCGTGTGCACATAAACAATCAAAAGTTTGGACACACCGTTCAATTCAATATTCTTTGTTTAGTGATTATTTTCTGCATTCTAGAACAAAAACCAGAGATTTTAAAACACTAAAATATTACATATGGCATCATGTAACTTAAGCAGCAACAACAACAGCAGCAGCAGTCAGTTGTTTCTTTAAGACCCGAAGGTCAGCTGTTCTGGAACAGTTCTTGCGAGAACAGTATTGTGTCGAGTGCATTTGTAAAACCCATCGAGCACAATGATGTAACTGTCTCTCATGAAGACCTTCCCAGAAAGCAAGACCAAAACTGACCTCTGCTACAGAGGAGAAATTCATTTAGAGTCACCATTACAGAGATCCTTACACTGGGTTATTAGATTACTAACTAAAGACCATCAGTCAAACACACTTGGAAAGGTTATTTATTATTATTATTATTATTATTATTATTATTATTATTATTATTATTAATATTATTATTATTATTATTATTAATAATAATAATAATAATAATAATAATAATAACAATAATAATGCATTTATTATAATTTTGCATGTGTGTGTGTGTGTGTGTGTGTGTGTGTGTGTGTGTGTGTGTGTGTGTAAACAAGTCTAGATGCATGCCCTGAGAGATGGTGGGATCAACTGAGCAATGCTGGAGGATCAGAGTGAACGTATCTTCTCATGACACACTATGCAAAATGGGGCTTGGAACTATATAATCATGTAGATTCATAATTCATAACAAAGATAACGATGCCTCGTGAATACATTATGACATGATATGGATGTGTTCATAATTTACAATAGATATGACAGTAACACTTTCATTCCCATTTAGCTCTGAACAATGCAGTTAAAGGGCATTATAATAAAAAATAAAATCACACTTTCAGATCATATTTTATTACGCATTAGAAATTAGCGTGTTACAATATAACTAGTGTTTGTAACACCCTATATTATCAGTTACAAAGAAACTGAGCACCTTTGTACAGTATGTAGCGTCACAATTTTTAAATAAATGATACCACTGTATGTACATCTCTACTTATGTCTGCCTCATGTATATCTTCACACGTCTGCAAACTGCAATGCTTAAATAAATACAGTGTATATTATGCCCTATGCACTGTTTCTGCATTTATACAGTAGGTTTTTCAGTCATATGAACTTTTCACAAATGAGATCTCACAATCTGTTGAGTAGTAATTTTATTTTAATTTATGCAATTTGTAACAATAATAATTTAATAAACTAATTTAACTTCATATGTTCAATAAAACTTCATAACAATTCATAAAAGACCAGGTATTCTGTATTTTAAGCCATTTATGAGCAGATAATAAAGGTGTATTCTGTGTCAGCCAGCTAACATTAACATTTTAATTCTTTAGTGTAATAAAAGATCTGACTTTAAGCCAAACAGGTGCTACATCATTGCACCTCTTTTTATTTCCCACACCCTATAATCCTGTTTTCTTTTCTTTTTGTTTCGGATTAGTATCACAGTCTGATTTAGAGTTGATGGGACATACACACAGATACGCAAATACGCACACGTCTAATCTGTCCTTGTGATTCCCCAAATAGCCCTGGTTTCACTATGTTCATCTCTGGTTTTGATGCTGGCCGCATTGCTAATGACAACCTTTTATCACATTGTGTCGGCACAGGCTAAAGGCCAGCTTCAGCCCACTTAAGAGAGGCCAATCCTTCAAATCTGCTGGCCCAATAGTCAAGAAACAGGAGAACAGATGTGGGATCAGGGCCAAGCTGCTCTCTGTTTGCTGTCTCGATCCTCTTGGTCAACACGCTGCTCTATTTCTCTGCATCAGGCTTTTAAACAGCTTCAAGGCTTTGTCTGTGATGAACCCCGCACATTCGGTCTCGTCAGTACCGATTGAGCGCAGTGTTTGCCGATCGGTCGTATGCGTGCTCTTCTTTAGTCTCGAGTTTGCGTTCCTGTTCATTTATAGAACTGTTGCAGTCTGTTGTTTGAGGGTTTAACACATGGTTCAATATTAAACCTGTGATCTAACAGCAGCATCTGTAGTAACATTCTCTACATTTTACATTTTTATCGTCTCCCTGTTTCATTCATAATTGAATTGAATATATATATATATATATATATATATATATATATATATATATATATATATATATATAAAACTTATAGTATCTTATTACTTCACATACATCTACATGCAACCTCCGCTCTGTCTCAGTTTATCTTCTGAAACCCCCGAAGACCAAGTTTCATACTTTGGGAGATCATGCTTTTTGCTCAGCGGCACCTAGACTATGGAATGCTCTTCCAGAATATCTGAGGATGCCACAGACTGTTGATGATTTTAAATCTGGTCCTAAGATCTTTTTATCAGAGATTTTGGGTTAATAATTTGTAGCACTTTGAGATTTGCTTCAAATATAAAGTGCATTATAAATAAAATGTTTTATTATTATTATTATTATTATTATTATTATTATTTATTATTATTATTTATTATTATTATTATTATTATTATTATTATTATTATTATTATGAGTCTCTGTTTATAATATAGAGAAATCTATCATTTACATCTCATATTAAATTGCAGGTTATGTCATTGAAAACCTGAAGCCTAAATATTCGTATACTGATGATGAACAATGTACAGATTATTTATCTTTGTCAATATGCTAATTTTCATTCATTTTTTTCGTCCCCTTTTTTCCCCACAAACACACATTGAGATGATTTGGATGTTTAGGAATCTTTTTGCTCTGCTCATTTGTCCCTCCCTAAATCACAGAGTCTCATACGAACGTTTTAAAAGCCACCAGTGCAGTTTTTTTATCTCCTCCAGATGCGTCAGAATGAATCAGTGTCGGGTCTTGTCGGGATGATATTACTAACTCAGTCTGTTGTAAAACACTTGTGGTTGTTCCCAGCTGTGAATGTCGTGTGTGTGTGTGTGTGTGATTTGGTTTCTTACCGAGTGAATCATAAAGAAGTTTATTCAGTAACTGCAGTAAACTAATTATTTAGTGACTCCACTGAAAATAATAGGCATATTAGCTGTATGCCGTGAATACCGTGTAAACTCATCCGTGCTGAAGATGTATATACTGTATTGTATATTAATGCATTTTTGTGTTTATTGACGTCACAGGCTGTTGGTGTAAATGAGAAGTAATAGAATCAATTAAACTAGTTTATATGTCTCTACAAGGTCATCCTTACCCTAATAACACCAGCACTTCCTCAAAACATCTCGCACGGCCTGGAGTTTGTTTAGAGCAAACAGACTTTACTTGCAACTGCTATCTTCTGCCTCTGATCGCAGACACAGATAACGTCGTCTGATCTGGGTCAGGCCCTAAGATGACACGTGTTACCAGCGTGAATAACAAAAGATCACGAGCCGAGCTGGAGGCGGTGAAGGAGTGTCCGAGGTCCTGAGGTCTTTTACAGGACCACAATACATGATGATCTTGTTTTTCAAATGTCTCCACGTCCCTAATCATGACTTGTGACTAGTGACAGGTAGAGGCCATGGCTACAGGAAAAATCCACAACTGGAGATATATAAGACATCACTACTCCATTTCTCCATCTGCTGCATGAATTTACTTTCTATTCTGTACATTTCTGGGCCTACAGCCATTCTCTCTCTTTTTTATCAGTTTAAATATTACCACTACTACTACTACTACTACTACTAATAATAATATTAATAATAATGATGATGATGATGATGATGATGATGACATATACATAGTTATTATTAAATAGTACATAGGCCTAAATGAATGGAGCTAAAAGGGAACAACGAAAGCAAACATTTCATAGAATTAAATACAAATTAAAACCAAAGATAAAAACAAAGTTAAAAAGGGAAGAAAATGAAAAAAAGAAAAAAAAAGAAAAAGGGCTTTAACAACACTATTAAAATCATAAACAACACTTTTAAAATGTCATATTTATCACACATGAAAAAAAAGGAAGAATGAAGGACAGAAAGAAATAAGAAATGAAAGAAAGCAAGTGAAGCAAGTTAGAAAAAAATATAGAAAATTTTATGATGGCTCAGAAGTATTAATATTGTTTTAAATAAATACAATTACATTGAACTTAAACCATACATGCAAACCAAACAAACAAACAAACAAACAAACAAACAAACAATTAAAGCAGGAAATGATGACTTTAAAACATCAATCAATATTTAATACACATTAAGAGAAAAGAAAGAAAGAGCAGAGAATCACAGTTCAGAAACAAAATTAAGTGTTAAGTTGATAAAATATATATATATATGATAATATGTCAATATGATAAAATGGTCACATTGTTTCTCACTTTTAAAGATTAATGTGGATATTTGTCTGATGAAGGCTCATCTCCATCTTTTCCTATAGATAAGTCATTTCAGAAGCACACTGCCCCGGGACACGGGTGTGACTGTGACTGTGTAAGAGCGTTGTTTCTCTCCAGCTGTTGTAAAGTGTGGAACACGGTGTAAAAGTGGAGACGTGCTGCAGTTTGTGTAAAGATTTATGTCTAGACTAGTGAACAGGCTTATTTTTAGTTTTAGTTTTTTTTTTATGTTTGCTGAGTTTGTGCTGTAGCCTGACCTGGATGACTTTTGATATGTTATCAGGAAGTGCTCATTTCCCGAACCTCCCAGAGATAACACGTCCCATCAGATAGCTCATCAGTAACGTCTTCTCCTCTTGGGTTTTGCTCCTGAAACTGGCTGGACTGGTGGGAGACCTGCAGCCAGTCCCAAAACACAAACACAATTGTATTTGCATGCTTGCTGCTAAAATAAATAGAAAGTAAAAAAAAAAAAAAACTTTCTGTTTTTGACCATACTTAACACACAGGGTTGTCAGATCAATAGCATAAGTCAAATTTTTAAATCTAACTATGATCAAATTTTTATATTTAGTTATATTTACAAAGATAGTCATATGAAATGTTAAGTAAGAAGTTTAATCTAATTTGTGTAAATGCCACCTTGAAATAAAGGGAAAAATCCAGAAATCTGGCAACCCTGATACTATGCGTAAAAATTTGTAACCTTTACCATAATAAACATTACATTAAAGGTGACTGATCTCCCATTTCTTGTCTAATACAAGGGTCATACCATGCACCCACTGTACATTTCTGTACCTGAAGGCATAATAAAACACCATATCTCACCATATTTATTGATGTACTCTCTAAGTAAGGTCTTCTAAAATGTTCTCAGCCGTGTCATTCGCTCATGTGTCTGATTTACACCATGACTCGAACTCAGGTCGGTTTATTTCAGCTCACTGAAATCTACCCGCTTAGACGAAATCTCATTCTTATGTCTGAGACGTGTGATGGTAAATTTCCCCTGTCCCACGTCCCTCTGATCATCACTTAAAAGTTAAATACAGCAAAGCAACAGAGGGACCAGGGCATCCCTGTCCTTCCACAGGTCAAAGAAGAACCCCATTTTCACCATCAGTTCCTTGGCTGTCTGATGACCGTATTGTGTTTTCTAATGGCTGTGATATCACTGGTGCCAGACCCTTGCTCGGTCTGCTCTGTTAATTCACTGAGTGCCTAACCTGCCTGACTCAAGGTCTCTAATTGATTGTTTTAGGCATCGCAGGACTGGAGTGGAGGGTGATTTACAGGGACCCACTCGGGGTGTCTCCATGAACTCATCCAGATAGTGACTCAGCTTACAGCCCGGGCTGCCATGGATTAACTCATGACCTCAGAGCAATGAAGACTTTATATTTGGTTTTATAGGCTGAGGAAAGTATGTCTAGACTGGCTGGCTTCCTGACATCTCCTTACTCCAGCATGGAACGCTTTACACAAAAAATCCCCTTATCTATATGAGAGGTATCTATGGAGTGGTATAACCTTTGTTAAAACAAAAACCAATAACACTCAAGCTACATCAATGACTTATTTACTAATAATAAAGACATTCCCAATATATAGACACCTGACACCCAAGCTGTTTTGCTTTCAAAAGTAAATCTGCAGGAAGAGAAGCCGTAACCGTGTGGTGCAAAAGGAAATAATCCCTGTCTTCTTTTGCCAGGAGCCAAAGAAACAAATCTATATTTAAAATAAACTCTTGGAAATTATGGAACAGTTTTTTTTTCTGTTAAAAAAGGAAAGGGTGCGAATACTTTTGCACACTTATACATATAAACAAGTGTTTTCCAGACAGGGTGAGTGTAATAACCTTGAAGGGCTTTAGAGTTTTATAGTGCACATTAATGAAGCATAGAAACAATAAATACCATGATATCATTGCCGTGTATCTTCTTGTTGTCTTTCTGCAGTTGTTTCAGCTACCAGTCCAGATAGTTTCCAACAACATTCTTAGAAAGAATCAACCTTGCCCTCATGACCCTGTCTTTTAGTCTCTCATTAGTTATTAAAGTTGTTTCTAATGGCATGCCAGTGCAGGTGAAGTGCCGCAGGAGGTGCAGTCCCTCTTTCATTTGTTTTTATCATGGCATGATGGTACGGTTTAGATGATTAGATAAACATGGAGGTTCTCATGTACGCTCACTCCTTGCAATGTTCGCTTCGCTTCGTGCTGACATGGAAGCTTGACAACTTGTCTCTGTTTCTGATTGGTGCTTTGTTTTTGTTCGTGGTGAAATCGAGAGGTCAAGGTTCACCGTTATCTTCGGACCACCTCCCTGCACTTGTTTATGGTCTTTATCAGGAGAGGCTGCGAGGCTCCTATGCTAGGACAGGCTGGGTTATAGTTGATAATCTCACTGAGCACATTCTTATACACACACGAATACACAAACACACACCCATGCACATACCCTTGCTGGAACTTAGCTCCGACTTTCCCACACTGATAAGCATCTGGAGCGTGCCATAAAGGCCGGCTGTAGATCTGAGCACACAACAAAGGCGCTCCTCTCTCCCCTGGTGCTTGGTCATGATCCAGGGCTGGGTGCTGATAAGGGCAGTCTGGCATCCTGCCATCCTCAAGCCTTGCTTCTTAACCATTCCTTGTACACTTCCTGTTGCACCTGATACACACACTGCTCTGTTAGTCCTCTCTTTCTTCAGGGCCATGATGTTATTCTGCCATGTTCACTATTTTCAGATCTATTCAGAGTAAGTTTATTTTTCTATATTATTAAAAGCATTATCTTGTGCCTTGCTGAGAACAGAACAGAGTTCACTGGTGGCAACGGAAAAATCCAAATCCACACACTTGCATGCATTCACTCAAGGCTGACAAGCGTTTCGTTCCTCTCTGTTTCTCAGCCATTGTATGACGGGCGCTTGCGTTCTGTCTGTGGAGAGTTCAATGCCCCGCCGTTGGCTCTGTGTCTTCGGCCAGCCCGACCCTTTTTGTGAAGCAGTCACTGAGGCTGAATTGCACCCAGCCAAGGGCACTGAAAAGGATTACACCAGGAGGTGTGTGGGAATAGAAAAGGGGGTGGGTTGGCTGGTGGCAGACCAGGCAGCCGACCTATGGGAATGCCCAGTGGCCCCTCTCCTGGGAGAGAGTGTGGGAAAACTGGCTGAAAGCTGGCACGCCATGACAAGGCCTGAGCTAGTGACAGAATGCCAAGCCAATGTCAAGCATATGGTGGTTATTCAACTTCTCGGGCGCAAGTTGAAGGTTCACACTGAGCTCCGGACTGCCCCGGAGTTACCCCTCCTCTCAATGGCTGCTGCCCCCCGGAGTTACCCCTCCTTTCTCTGGCTGCTGCCCAGTAGAGCAGATGGCCTCTTAAATGAGGCACTAGCTACAGGTGAGCTAAACCATGTAGTCTTAAAAAACCTACGTGCACTCTTAAAGGTTGTCCCTTTGGAGAAATTCGAATACTGAATGTACCCTTATCAGAGTGTCAAGTAGAACCCATGTAGATTGTTAAGCATCAACAATTTTTTAAACAATTTTTTTTTACATCTGGTTCTATGGCTGGACTGACCTCCAACATCAAGCATCTTTTCCAAGATAACTTTCTTAATTACCTCTATTTATCTGTTTGGTAAAGGACCATTTACATTTTTTAGTCTCTTTTTTGTATGGTCTCGCTATTGCTATGTTCTCACAATAAAGTCTGGTACTCTGCTTAGCAGATGGTAGATGTTAGCACACTACACAATATGCATGCATTTAAGTTGAGTCATTCCCATGCACAGGCAGTGGTGATGAAGTTACCAGTGTGAACTCTGAGGTCAGTGGAGAATGTTAGACTGGTGTAGTTCTGTTCAAACACTCACACAGAGCTAATTCTTGTTGTGCCAGTTTTGTAGGCTTTGAAATGCCACACTACTCCCAGGCAGGATGGCGGACATCAAACAGTTCAAGACATACTACAATCAAACATCATCTTCCATCATGCTGATCTTAGACAAAAAAAAATGCTTCTTAAAGGGTCCTTTTGAAGGTTTAAAAACAAAACCTATTATATTTGAAAATAAATTAATGTCTCTTTGCTGCTTTAAAGCTTTATTTGGACCTCATAATAGTCATTGTTATCAATTTAAAGGACCCATGACATTTTGGATTCACTTTTTTGTGAACTTTTCTTAATACGGAGGATCATGTGGAGGTAAGGTATTTGAAGACAGCCTTACATAGTAATCTACAGACACATCTGAGGAAAAAAACTAATGTTTTCTTCTTCATTTTCACTGTCACTTTGTCTGTACGTTGTTTGTAAGGTATAAAACCTTAATACAAACTTTAATATCTACAAGCTAGCTAGACAATTTTGCGTTTGTGTCATATTAGGAAAGACCATTAACATCTGCCTGGGAAAATCATCTCACTTTGGGAATTTCCATTCAGAATTTAAACGCGTTCAGACTTTTCTTTCCGTTTAAATTTTGACTACACAAGAAAGCAAAGTTAAAATAGAAATATTAGTTTAAAGCCGGAACATATTGAGGAGTTGGGTTGGCAAGGCATCTCTCATTAGTTTATGCTCGTTTCCTCAGTTGCCTGGGCACAGTATTCCCACTATATTGACACAAATTTGTGCAAACATTCTTATACGTTTGTAAAATTGTTATGTCGGCTTTCCCCAAGGTTCTAGTCAAAGCTGCTAGAGCCTACCATCTACAAAAAGCTACCATTCAGAACTTGTGATAAAACAAAAACTATTATTTATAAATTTTTAGGTTCTTACAGCAACAGCTATGCTCTTCAAGGGTACCTTTACTAATTACAATTATTTAGATTTTAAAAAAGAGTTCATCATAGAAGCAACAAAAGAAGAACAACTGAAGCACCTTTTACAATCCAAGGTTGCTCTTTTCTTTGGAAACTTCCAAGATGGCGCTGGTAAGGTCGGCCGCCGTCATGACTGCCCCAATCTTTTTAACCTTGTTTTTGTCTTTTAAGTTAATTTTCTGTAACTTTAAACCAGTTAAATTACCACCATTGCATACATTAGGTATGATAGAGCCACCCTTGTTTCTATTGGTATACAATGTACTCACAATTCGATGTTTTTAACAAAGGATGCAACGTCGTTCCGAGGAAAACGAGCTAGCGTCAGGCTGAGAGCTCGTGCACACTGCACACCTTTGATGGACCATGCCATCCAGCCAGAAGTTCTTCTCGGTTTACCGCATGGACAGAACACGGGACTGGGGGAAGTCAAGGGGAGGCGGCGTGTGTTTAATAGTGAACAACAGCCGGTGCAACAGCGTGAGTGTTGTTCCTCTTACACGCTCCTGCACACCCAACCTGGAACTACTGTCCATCATTTGTCATCCACTTACCTTCCTCGGGTGTTTACATCGGTCATAGTCAGCGGCGTTTATATCCCTCCTCAAGCAGACACGGACACAGTCTTATGCGAGCTGCATGAGGCACTTAAACAGCACCAGACACAACACCAAACTTTTATCAGCACTTCACCTGCCCCACCAGGGGCGAAAGGGCACTGGACCACTGCTACACAACAGTCAAGGACAGCTCAAGGCACAATCTCGCCCCCCGTTTGGGAAGTTCGGCCATGCCGCCATCTTCCTCATGCCAAAATATAAACAAAGACTGAAACAGGAAGTTCTGGTTCAAAGGGAGGTCGCATGCTGGATGGACCAATCGGTGGCGGCCTTACAGGACGCACTCGAAGACGCAGACTGGGACATGTTTCTGCGCAGCTCTGATGACATCAGCATGTTCACGGAAGCGGTTGTGGGATTCATCGGGAAACTAGTGGATGATATCATACAAAAAACGACTATCAGAACGTTTTCCAATCAGAAGCCGTGGGTGGATAAAACCATCCGCAACGCTCTAAGATCTCGCACCGCCACCTACAATGAGGGACTTGCATCAGGTGACATGGACTTGTACTAGGCTGCGTATAATGTGCAGAAAGCGATGAAGGAGGTAAAGCAGCGCTACGGAAGGAAACTAGAGTCACAACTCCAACTGGCACAGGCAGTAACCATGGGTGGACATGTGTTACCCTCCCTCACTCTCAGCACTGGAGCCCCCCAGGGTTGTGTTCTGAACCCCCTGCTGTACTCTTTGTACACCTATGACTGCGTGGTCACTACCAGCTTCACCACCATCATTAAGTTTGCTAATGACACCGTCGTGGTGGGCCTGATCTCTGACAACAATGAGTCGGCCTACCTGAAGGAGAATAGGTATCTCGAAAACTGGTGCCAGAGGAACAACCTCCTTCTAAACGTAAGTAAGACAAAGGAGTTGATAGTGGACTTCAGCACTAAGCAGGAAAGGAACTACCAGATCCCTGTCATCAACGAAAGCCTAGTGGAGAAAGTGAACAGCTTCAAATACCTTGGTGTTCACATCATGCAAGACCTGTCATGGTCCTGTCACATCAACCGCCTCAGGCGCTTGAGAGACTTCAGACTGCCCTCCAAGGTGCTCAGGCACTTTTACTCCTGCACCATAGAGAGCATCCTGACGGGAAACATCTCAACCTGGTTTGTGAACAGCACCATGCAAGACAGACGAGCTCTACAGAGGGTTGTGCAATCAGCTGAGCGCATCATCCGCACCAAGCTCCCTGACCTACACTCGATCTACAGCAAGCGGTGCTGGACCAAGGCCAGGAAGATCGCGAAGGACCTCAGCCACCCCAGCAATGGACTGTTCTTCCTGTTGGGCCAGGAAAGCGTTTCCGCTCCCTAAAGGCCAACACAGAGAGACAGAGGAGGAGCTTCTTCCCACAGGCCATACGATCTCTCAACCAGAACACCACACAGGACTAAATCATCATCTCTTGCACAATGCACAGTTATGGACACTATACAGGACTAATTATCTCTGCATTTTTGTGCACATTAATGGACACTCATGGACATAGCTCATCTGTACACTCATGTACAGTTGCACATACCCAGACATTCATGGTCATTGTACATTTGCACATTCATGCACATTTGCACTTTTGCACATTGCAGATTATGGACATTTATGGACCATGGACATCTACACACACATGCACAATTGCACACTTCCTGAATATTTTGAAATATTTTTTATATTTTGTTCTATTTATTTCTTGTTAATTGTTTTTACATTTTTAAGGTCACGGGCGGTCGTTTAAGCATTTGATTGCATATCGTACTGTGTATGACTGTGTATGTGACAAATACATTTTTCATTTGAATTTGATATTACGAAAATAAAACTTATATGTAAAATATTCCTAGCAGAAAACATTTACTTCTCTGATGAATTGTCTCCCTGTCAAGGAAGTGCCCTAAGTCTCCTTGGAAACGCTCCATGTCCTCCACGATCCAGTATACAGAATAAAGCAATATACAGTAGATGATGAGTGAGTGAGTGAGTGAGTGAACATTTACTTCTTCATGAAACTAGAAGTTTTAAAAAGTCCACCACATACCACATGTGTGCTAGGTCCTGAGTCAGGAAAAAAAGTAAAATTTACAATATAACCTGGAAAAGGTCTTAATTTATTACTTTTATAGCAGTTCTATGTTGATTTTGAGGTAAACCTCAGAAAAGTAGAAACTTTTTTGCCAAGCCTTCTCACTTTTACTCATTCTCTATAGCTTTTACCCTGTATAGGAGCCAGGAGCCTACCCCCTGGGACTTGGGACATGAGGCGGGATACATCCTTGACTAAGTGGGCACACACGGGGCACACTATTGGGAATTTTGAATCTGCCAATTAGCCTTCTCTGCATGTCTTTGGTCTGTGGGAGGATGCCTAAGTACCCTGGAAGAAACCCACCAAGCATGGGAAGAAGTTGCAAATTCCATGCACACAGCAGACACAAGGCACGTGAATCGAACCTTCAACCCTTGATGGTGCGAGGCTAAAGTGCTTACCACTATGTTTTTGCAAGCTAATAACTTTAAATTCTGAAAATATTTTAAAGGGAAAAAAATATTAAAACCTTTTTCATTTTTAATTGCCCCTCATGTCTAAGAAATAAACTGTAGCACCATTGGAGAAACCAAAGCATAAGATTAGAAACTATGTTCTACAAATGTAAACGCCTAGCACTGCACGTCGTGAGAAACTAAATGTCATAAAGATGGAAACCTTTGGTTTCACACAGAGTGATTCAGAGAATGCATGACTCACAGCTTGTGTCTGGAGCTCTGGACTTTCTCCATATTTGAGGGACTGGAGCTTATGGAGGCTGTTTGCCCCGACCAGTAGCAGGTGTGTGTGGGTATTTTTAGAATGGTCTGGATAAGGCTAAAGCGTAAACACTGTCTTTTGCAATTCATCTGTTGCATCTGTTGCATGGTCAGCATTACTGAGGTCAAATGAGCAGAAGAGAGAAAGTCCAGAGGTCCAAACCATCATTCGAGTTTAGCTTCATGCATTCTTCAAAATGCTCTCCATGAAACCTAAAGCTTAATCTTAATGACTGGAGACTCCTTACCAAGAGTAAAGGCTGATCAATACTATTGATATTCTTACGATATCTTTATCTTGTTACAAGATTCCAACAATGCGATCAACTTTAGTAAAAACAATATGACATAAGGGTTTGGTTAGTGGGCGGTGTTTGTGGCAGGTTAAGTGTTTGGAGATTTCTTTTTTTACTTTATTTTACAAGAAATTTACAGTCATAGATTTATTACTATGTGACTCTACTACAGTTATAGAGAATGAATCAACAACTTCTGACCAATCAGAATTCAGATATAACCCGTTGAAAACACAAGATAAACAATCTTTCCAGAATAAGAAGTAAAGAACGGACAAGGCTCTTTTCTTTTTTCTCATGCACAGTCCATGTCTTCTGCAAAAATAATGATCTGGTGGGAGGTAAAAAAAAGCAAAAAGAAAGAAAAAGCGAGGCATGTGGGAGGGGGGAGAAGGAGGAGGTGGTGGTGGCGGCAGGAGGGAGTTATTGGCGTGAAAATGTTCTTCGGAAGTCGTAGTTCCAGGCGACTCGCTTCTGGCAGCCCCTTCAGTTTCCTGTGTGCGGCCAGCGCGGGGCAGGGCAGTCGCCGGGAGAGTGCCGGAGCGAGGAAGGGAGAGAGAGAGAGAGAGAGAGAGAGTGGAAGCGAGCAGTGCTGTAAAGGGAGGAGGAAAGGGGGGAGAGTTCAGCAGAGAGCAACACTTTCCCACAGTCTGGGGATTTGACACATGGCTCTCACACATTCCACAGCTTGTGGTCTACGGGGCCTGAGCCAGGACCGCAGCACAGCCCAGGCCAGGCCGAGGAGGAAAGACAGAGAGAAAGAGAGGGAAGGAGAGAGAGGAATAAAAAGAAGGCGGAGGTCCACCCTTGGCATTTGCAAACAGGAGAAGCTCGCGTGTATCTCGTGTAGTGCTCTTAACCCTCATATGACCACATGATAAATTGTTTATGTGCGAGTGCGCGAGTGTGTGCGAGTGTGTGCGCTCTTTCAAGCGAACAACTGATGTGAAACACATTTTTCCAGCATGTAGGAGTGGACACAGAGGATGAGTTATTTATGCACTCATGAGATGTGTTCAGGAACAAACCCGAACCAAGTACAAGAACCTTAGACGTAACTGATGTAAAACAAACATAATTATTAATATTATAAAAAAAAATACTGACACAAACATTAATCAATGAGTTAAGATGCGATGCTCTTGGAGTTTTGCTCCAAGTGTTTTATTCCTTTCACACCGTAGCGCTTTATCAATTTGTTATAAATAAAAATGCATGTAACGTTTTAGAAAGCTTACGAAACCGTAAAGTTAGTTCCTGTTCATCGCTGACACTGGAGACTCCTTCCATGAATAAATATTAAAACAACACCTCTGTGACAACCATTCTCTGTACACCTCACTACTGTCAGAGAGCTGCCTTGGAATTTCTTTCAATTTTGGGGTTTCGGATTTTGCAAGTGTGATCTAAACGGCACTTTTATGATCCGTGATCACTTTTCCAGAAGTGACCGAGGTTCCTGTTCCACAGCTGATCTTTAAGCTCAACATCCTGCCTCGTTTTTTTCCCCACAGCTCATCTGGTATTAAGGTCAAAGACCCGCTGGTGCATTTCCTCAAACGCTCTGAACGTAATGTTTGAGGATGTTGCACATGTCACTGTTCTTTCGATCCCATCCCACCTTTGGAAGCTCTTTCGGCTCTTCTTGTTTTTCTTCCCAACTTTCTCGTCGTCCGTGACCAGGCTTTGAAGCGCCAGCCAAGGCCGCATGGATCAGCCTCTTCCTTTTCCTTGCACTTCCCTAAATAAACGTTCTGCTTGGTGTGATTTTAAAGGAACCGGGAGGTCAGCCTTCTGGCAATTAGAATCTGGGTTCGGGCAGATGAGGGCTTGGGAACGCTTGACCTGAATCATCAGATGTCAGACAGTGAGACAGACCACCCGTACGGCTGTGATTTAAAACACAGGGTAAGGAGAAGATTCAGGACAGGAAGCAGAGCGAGAACCGAAAAACGAAAGAAAGAAAGAAAGAAAGAAGGCAAAGATGATGATGATGACGATGATGACGATGAAGAAAATACTTAAAATAGTTTTTGACTATTGCCTTCGAATGAATGGCAAACTGGACCTCATCCTCATGGAACCCCCTCTCACCTCTCCTTCAGTCAGGGTCAAAATTAAAACATCAAGCTGAAAAATGGAGGAAGAAAAAAAACAACAACATGATTTTTGAGCTCAACATGTTTCTGATGCTTGAGAACACCAGACTCCTGAACTTTCTGAATAATGATTAATAGCACAAGCTCTCGTCACTTGCCCTTGCTAATCCTTAGCTCTCACACAATCTTAAGACGCGACAGAGCGGGAAGATGCTTCAGCACCACAGGGGTGTTAAATTCTTGATTCTGATTGGTCACATGTTCGAACACATTGTTGCTCCTTCTTAAGGTTCAGGGAAGGAGTCTCCAGCGTCAGGGCTTAGAAAGTGTCAGAAGGGATGTGATAACAGGAAGTAACCAGTTTCCTGGACGTTCCATGACGTTAAATGTAACTATGTATGAATACAAACTGGATGTGGTGCTATGAGTAAATAATCAGTGTGGTGTCACGGTGGGAAGAGGAACTTCTCCTTATGACACCACCGCGACCACCTCTGTCTGTCTGTCTGTCTGTATGTCTGTCTGTCTGTTTTTACGTCTGTCTGTCTGTACATCTGTCTGTC
>NC_071105.1:4240000-4367500 GCF_024256425.1 Clarias gariepinus
AACTATAGCTGTATTAGAAAAAACGGAAAGTGTCCTAGGAAACATGACTAACTAGTGTTTAGGGAGGACAATCAAAGGGTGCACTGTGTTGATGTTTTGTTCTGTTGAAAACGCACCCACCCACAGTCTATTTATCCCTGGTGAAGCTGTGCATCTGGACTGAACAAGGCGATTTCCTCTTATTATGTCACTGTGCACACAAACACCGTACAGACAGTCATGCATGAGCTTTAATAAGTGTGTATTAAGGCTGTGTCAGTGGGCCTCCAAGGAGATTGTCATGCAGACTTGGCAAACCAACTTTGCATTATTGCAGTTCAATCTGGTAAATGTTTAAATAGTTTCATGACTAATACAGACAATTTGGCCAATTTCTCAAAATTTTCAATAAAAAAAACACCAACAAAAAGAGTTAGTTAAAAACAGAGAAACAAAAGAAACAAGTGGGGATTTATTTTGGGTAAAAAGCAAAACCTTTATGAATTAAAAATAAAGTGGCAATTAAAGACAATATGAAAAATTAGAACAGTCATGAGATTTTATGCTGTGGCATCATTTGAACTTTGGACACTCATACTCAGGAGCCCATTAATCATGTTCTCTGGTCATTTCTAACAGTAAAAATGTTGGAGTTTTCATTTTAAATATGTGAGTTATGAGTTGCTGTGTAAAGGCTTTGCTTGGAGTTGGCAACATTTACTTGTGTATAATTTATTACAGCACTCATGCACAAGCCGGCAAATTTGCAGCATGCGTTCAATACCGGGTCGCTTACAGTAACACTCAGGTCTCCAAATCTGTGACTCTAGCAGCACAAGTCCACCTCCACAAAGAGAAGAAGCCCTGGGGGTACCAGAGAGACGTGGAGAGACGTGGAGAGGGGGTTTATCCGTGCACTTCCACCCCCTGTCAGACACATCGGCAGGGAATAAAATCGCAGTTTGAGGGTTTGTGACGTGAATATGATTTATTAATGGGGCGCCTTGAGGGAAGGCATTGACAGAGAAAATACATTTAATCCCATTTGCAGTCTCTGTTTCTGCCTGATGAAGGAAATGTTTTAGTGTTCTGGTTTAATTCAATACAAAACGGAGGGAAAAGGGCAAGGATGTGATACTTGCTGCAGGGTAAGAGTTATTTATAGTCTTTGCTTGTTTTTTTTTTTTAAAGGAAAAGAAAATAGGACACGATAAACAAATATGACACAAAACTGTAAAAGTATTTATGATTTTTGTTTTTATGAGGATAAGCATATTCACATGTAGTAGAAAGGTACCAAAACACCCAGTGCACGATTCATGGGGCCTGTTAGGCAAAAAGCCCATGGACCCAGCCTTTAAACTTCTTAGCTCCCAATTAGATTGAGCACCCATGGGATGTCCTGGACAAACAAGTCCCAAATGACAAACAGGACCCAAATGATCTGCTGCTAATTTCCCTAGGCCAGACACAACAGCACACAGCCAGAGGCCGCTCAGGGGCCAGAGCTGCCTGGGTGGCACGAGGGGGAACCTTAATACTAGGCATAATATATTGCTTTGTAATGTTATTGCTGATTGGTGTATATACACCGAACAGGGTCAGAAGGTTCACATTATTAGCCTGCATCAAGCAAAGAAAACAACTAAGGAGATTTGAAATTACCATAACTGGGTTAAGAACCCTTCAACACATTATCAAAACCTGGAAGGATAGTGGTGAAATGTCAACTTTGTGGAATAAATGTGAACAGAAAAAAAATCATGAATGAAGATCACTTGGTGAAGCAATACATGAATTTGCATGTTAAAAATCAACATAAAAAAACAGAGCTATGTTTAATAGTGGAAGTAAGAACATTTCCATACACACACAGTGTACTCACAGAATTGGGACTAAACATCTGTGTATCCATAAGATAACTACTTGGAGCGATGGAAAAACGCCATGTGGTCTGATGAGTCCAGACTGACCCTATTCCACTATTCCTATAGTGTCCACAAGTGTCTACAAGCCTCTGTAGGCAGTGTTATGATCTGGGGTTGCTTCAGTTGCTCAAGTCTAGACTCAACAAAGTTATGTGGCAATAAAACTAAGTCAGCTGTTGACCTGAATGTACTGAATCACCAGGTTATTACATCTATAAAGTTTGTCCCTGATTGCACGGCCATATTCCAGGACACAGAGTGTGAAAGGGTGTTTCTGGAAGCCGCAGGAATCATTTTCACACATGAACTCAACACCACACTGTGTGCTATAATCGAAGATAATGGTGATTGAATGAAATCTTGTAGTGTGTGACTTTTGGCCAGGCAGTGCACATTTTCAGTGTTTGTGTGTGTATGTGCACATCAGTGATTTTAACTTATGTATTTAGTAATTAGTTTTTGACTTAGAAATATTAAAGGATAATATCAGCATGTCCTAAGTTCTTTTATGCCTATTGTTTTCCTATAAATATGCTGTTGCTATAGAACAGCGAATTAGAGTGTCGCATTATTGTAACCCTGTGAACTGTGTCTGTGCTACTGTCAGGGCTTTTCGCTGAATCAGAATAGCGAATCCTAGAGCGATGTGATACAAAACAATGTCAAGCTTTAATAATACAAAATGTCAGTGTGCCCTACTCTACCTGAATTTGTCCTAACGGTGGCATTATATTAAAAGTCATGCAGACATTTAGAGACAGCTTTTCCCACGGGAAATGACCCAAAAGACTTCAGTGCATTGGTTTCACTCACATGAGCAAGTGTACAGTTAACCTTTCCATAACGACGTAAAATTGCACGTTTACTCATTAACCGGGAAGCAGATGTGATGGCTGTGGAAATGAGCATAGAATGATTTCACAGGGATCTGGACATTTTATTGCATTTCTTTGTGATCCCATAGCAATAAAACTCCAAGATGAGATCTCATGTTAGTCTCTTCTTTGTCTCCCAGACAGAAATGATCCGTCTTTGAGACTTGAATGAGATTCAGGCGTTTTCTTAATCTTCTCAAATATGGCTTATTACCCGTAAATATCAGGGATAGATCATATTTGTCTTGTGTGCGAATCACATATTTTTTGTTTTCCCCAAAGCAGTGTTTCCCAAACATAAAGTTTATAGTAATTTACAGTTGGGTTTTCTGATATACCCAATTACAGTTGGGTTTTCTGATATGTTCTGATATGATCCTTAAAATTTTTTTTTGCTTAGTCGTGTGTGTAAAGTTAGTTAAAATGAAATTAAATTGAGTCCTTTATATTGAAGAATATATTCTGCTGAAAAAATGTCACTCTATATTGCACAATCCTCATATACCATATATTTATTAAAACATAATGCAAAGAATGGCTTAAGGGCTAGGGTTCTCTGACAAACAGTGCTATCTACACTAAAGAGTGTTTATTACTTTTTTATATACTTCATCTTACTCTTCACATACGGGTAGATGGAAAGGAGGGTTAGTAGGTTGGATCTCTAAAATGAAGATATGTACTGTAGATATACTGTAGGTTGGTAACAGCTAGTCAATTACAAAATTGCTTTGCTAAAACATTAATCTATACAAAATAGATTAATGTTTTATTTTGAAATCTAGCTTGTTTATTTAAAAAAAAAATCCAACCACCAGTTATATCATTGTACAGTACACCCAGGTTTCCCCAGCTGATCAACATGACTAACCTTTTACAATGTATACACCTTAATGAATTTATTGAAATTAAACTGGCAAATGGCAAACCTACTTTACATTTCGTGCAAATGTCATTACCCAAGTAAGTTTTTTATTTAAACCTATTTTTGATTATACATTTACAGTATGACAAATGTTCAACATATTTTCATGGCCACCCCAATTAAGCCTACAGTACATATAGATTCTAATAAAGACATAATTTTCCACAATTTCTCCCACACACGATCCAAGTCTGCAAATGTTAAGTGTCCTGTGTGTTAGAGAAATGTGCAGCGCATCGCCAGGCCTCGGAGTCAGGTCAGCAAAAAACGCTTTATCCATTTTCGCGCTGAATTTACAAATTAATAATTGTTGACAAGAAGTCAAAATGTAAGTTAAAACCACAGTTTTTGGTAAAAGAAAAAAAGAAAAAACAACCAAAAGTGTGGTATACTTAGCTGAAATTTACACAGCTTACGTTTGTTCTTAAATTGCTAAAAAAATTTAATGCTACCTGTGGGTGGTTTAGCATGTGGATTAGGATATGTAGGTAACTAACACTTGTGAGGTTGAAAGTTCATTAGTCAGCTGGTTATGTTACCGCATGATCACCAATTGTTTTATTACAGAGTTTTTAGTGTTTAACAGTAATTACCAGAACATGTAACGTTAGAGACATCTTTTAATTATATTTTATGAATTAAGACCAATATTTTTATTTGTGGAAAGGTTATCTTGGTAATTATATACATTTTTACTTTAACTGGGTTCTTTTCAGAAGCATGCCACTTCAAGAGACCAAGAATGCAGGAGAATGTTCCGCAATCTCCATCACCACATCATCAGTCAGGTAAGCATCAGCCCATGAGCAAGGTCAAGCCCAGCTCTCAACCTTTAGAAAGTTGGCAATGGTGTTTAGGTAAATCTAAAATGTTTTAATATATTCTTTTTGTTCCATTAAATTCTAAGCAACTCCAGGAATTGCAGACTTTGGACAAACTTGTTGGACATCAACCAAAAGACTGATGTAGCTGGTGAGAGAACTTCCTGGCATTGGCCCGTTCTTGTAGCCCTTACATACAGCAAGCAACCAATTTCCCTTTAAAAATTTCCATCTCCTTTTTGATTGATATTTTTTTACTGGAAGATTGTCACAATGCTGTGAACTTTGTGTAACTTCTGTATAAATCATATTTTGAGTTGAGCAGTGTTACACTTACTGTAATATCTTTGTCAGACATTTTGTATTATTTAGTGTCTTGATTTGCCAGATTTCTTTGGTGTCTGTTATTACATTACATATTGGTATTGTGTGAATTGTAAATTTATTACACTGTATGCTGTCAACTGAGGATTTTTGATATGTTCAATAAAACTATAATACTTCTTATTTGTTTCATGCATCTCATTTATATATACATCATTTATATTTTAATCTAATTATGATCTTATATATGGCTCATTTGCTTCTCTTTCAAATGCAGTTCTTTCTTATGTACATCTTAGATTCTAAAATGTTTCTCAAAAGTATGTCTCGCTTTGTGTCTCAGTTATGTCTTTTTGTTTCTTCTAAATGGGGTTTAGGAGTAAAACTTTTGTGCTTGTGTTTTCTCGCCTTCGTTGAACTACATTATTCTGTTGATCAAGCAATAAGAACTGTAATTAAAAGCCAACACGGAGCTGGACTGCTCCTCTGTCACCTGGTTACCATATACATGTGTGTGTTTAGCTATTAACGCTTCCCATGAGAACAGGAATTATTTAATTCTTAGCATCCAAAACTCAGACAATCTCTCTGCATAAAATCCTGTGCTGAACTCCTTTCACTCCTTGTGAAACACATATAAATTAATGTAAATTAAGGATAATCTGTTCCAGCCACCCAAAAATATAACCAATTTCCAACACTATAATCATATTTTTGCATATAGAAATAATCAAAACATTCAGAACAGACATGTAAATTAAATAAAATATGAAATACATGGAAATTAAACCTTGCTTTAATTTAAACCTTAATTTATGATTCCTCTCGGCATCGGCTTCTTTAAAAACTAAACCGAGGTGGCTCAATTTTCTTGTATGCCAAAAATGCTTTGTATGCTGAGGCAAATTTCTTGCAATTTCATTTCTAGTTTTTAAGGCAACAATTTGTGAGGTGGGGCATTTTTATTCTGACTGTATCTTGTTAGCATTGCTACCCTTTTCAAAATGATGAATCCAAAGGGACAAAGCTGGAAACCAAAAAAGAAACAAAGAAGAAGCATACTAGTGAAATGTGAAGAAAAGAGAATCAAATAATTGAGGATGAAAAGCTAATAAGTATTGTAATGCTAGTCAAAGCTTACAGGGAAAGCAAGCAGCTAGCTAAAAGTAGCATGTTATTGCTAGGTATTTAACTACCTTTCCTGGTACAATTTCTCCTGTTTTGGGCACAAATTATCCTAAAAGCTTTGTAATTTTAGCAATGGTTCATGGAAGTTTGATCCAGGACTACAGCTAGCATGTAGCATATAGTATACTGTACACTGTAGTCCATAGCTCTATCATCATATTAAGGCTTAATATAAACCAACACATCGATTATGTCTCGCAGATGTCCTCCGACAGAAATAACTTCTCTCATATTTCTTAATCGATAACGTCGTCTGTCATTTTTAGAAAGAAGGTCACTGTAAAATGAATTTCAGAGATTATTATTATTATTGGCAAATTAAATTTGAAGTCTGCAAATGAAACAATTAGAAGAGTGATACAAATAAAGGTTTATAAAGGGATCTAAAGAAATTTGGTCTGATCCATTTTTACCATATTTTAAATGTTTAGTATAATAAATTTAAAAAAGGGGAGCTGAATGATATAAAGTTTCAGCTATGCTTTAAATGCAACTGCTCCTGTTACAGCGCATCCCGTAGTGTATTATTCCAACTTTCTGTTAACATTTACGTTCATTTAGACAAAATTTATTTGCAAGAAACTCTAAAGTGCAGCATCGTCTCTCCTGAGCACTTCACCACAGTGGAAAACTTCACTGTATCTCTGATAATCTCATGTTGTTTGCTGCATAAGAGAAAGCTTTTATCTCCTGTGAATGAGCTATTACTACAGTATGGAAAGAGTAATATTGTTAGCATTAATATACTGTAAACCTGGGGTATGAATTACAGCCGGAGCTACAGTCAGAATTTCAGTTTATAGACTAGAAGAATTCAGTGTCTTTGTGGCATAGGGAAATAAAAAGATAATAAGGTATAATATAATTTAATTATAGAAGAGAAAAATAAACAAAATGAATGAATTTGTAGCTGTCTTTTTGTCAAGGCAAGAAGAGTGAGTGGAATCAGCTCTAGTCAGTCGAGGTAATGTGTAATAATGCATGAAAATAGGAAGGAGCAAGTGTGACAAATTTACCAGAAGAAATCATATAACTCCAGCACATTCAGTAAAACCTAACTGCTTTTTTTTTTTTACTTACAGTGCAGTACCATTCAAATGTCATGGCCAAAAGCAAAGGTGCAATTGAAAATATTTTTATATAAAAGAAACTTCTATAAAGGACACTAAAAAGTAAAAGAATAAACACAGTCAATATTGGGTTTAAAAACTCTTTGCCTAAAATTAATCAGTAGTGTTATACACAGACATGTGCAATTAAGTAAAACAGCTGTTAGGTTTTACTGAGCGTGCTGGAGAACATGACAGAGGTCTTCAGGTAACTTTATCATATTTGCTCCTTTCTATTTTCATGCAAAACCCAGGAGCTGCATTATTATTATTATTTTTTTTTTGTTCCATCTAAAAACTGGTTAATCATATAATATGCTGCTTTCTTTACAAATATTATTTTGTAATGTTGTTCATTTATTAGTTTTAAAGGTATATTTAGAAAGAGTGAATGGTTTTGTACATAATTATGCAGACATGATAAACATATATAACAACATTTGTAGTAAATAAGACTTGCACTGTACTCTATATGTAGATTAGCTTTGTATTTATTTGTTATCTTTAAATCATGTTGGAAAGATTTGTCAGGGAATAGCAGCTAGCTAACAACTAGCAGGCAAGCTTGAACAATGTTAAAGACTGTCTGGTTTGGAGTTCCACATGACTCGACAACTCATTGACCTGACACGGTCAATGCTGCAGTGTTTTTGGCCCACAACTGATTAACTAATTAGCGCTTTGCTACTGACTGCATGTGCTTAGGCTGATTGAGAGATGAAGGTCAACTGGTTCAAGAAAGAAAAAACCTACTAGACCAATGAAACTGCCAACGAGTAGGTAAAAGAAAAGAAAATGTGTATAAATACCCAGCTCATTACCATTTATTTAAACAAGTCGTATTCAAATAAGCCACATTTAAATCTCGTGTGTACGCACTGTTTTAGTGTTTTTTACTATCCTGACATGCTGCAGTAGTGTAGGAGTTCATCTACCTCCACAAGTTCATCAACAACATCAAGTGACTCTGACTCACTGGAACGTCAAAAGCCAAGAAAACTAATATAAAAATATGGAGGGAAATGTATCGAACATGGATTTGCATGTGCATCAGCAAAAATCTAGTCAAAACCTAAATGCAGACGCTTTAATATCCACAGAATATTTAAAGTTTGGGGTAGTTTGGGGTACCTCTTATTTTTCTTTTATTGTATCATAGTAACAACTGTTGCTCGCTGTATTAATATATCACACTTATTAATTTATCTGTACACTGTAAACCCTGACAAGTAAACTTTACTTAATGCATTTAAGGAAATTTCTTGCTTGAAATCAATAAAATACTGCGTAAACCTCTGTTGTTAGCACTATAATTAATGAGGTACAGTAACAGCACATTGCATTTCTTTTTGCACCTATCACAGTCTATTAGAAAGCAAGGACAGACATGATCCAGGATTTTTGGAGCAGATAGGGTTGCAGGACATATTAAAGCCTCAGTTTGATAGTATTGGGGCTAAAAACTTTTGATAAATAGCCTAGAACCTAACCACTGCACTGCTCATGGTTCTGTTGTTTAAAGCTTTCACCACCAAACTTCAGTTTTCCTCCCTACATGAGAACACAAGGGGCGTTCAAGACAAAGCAGGACTTCTGACTCTGGTGAATAAAGATGTAAAAGCGATTGACATTTAAAGAAGCACAGTACAGTGATAAGACTGAGCTGCAGTGAAAAATTTGAATGGTGCAAACATTATTAGCAATACTTTCTACCTTGATGGTGTCAATGAACTAGTGAAACACTGGGATAAGTGCATTATTGTAGCATAATTTATAACCCATAAAATATCTAAAATCCAATTTTTTTTTACAGCATAACAAGGCCAATAAATCCCAGCTGGTCTGGAAGTCATATAAACACAGAGCCTGTGCGTGTTTGTGTCCATTATTGTCATGTTGTCCTTTCAGATCAATGTATAGCCTACAGCCCTGTTCTCTCTCTCTCTGTCTCTGGAACACATTGACTTGACAGCTGTATTACAGATCCTGACTCATTTGAATGCCTGTCACTTTCAGATACTGCAGTCTGCCTCAAAAAAAAAAAAAAAAGTAGGCTTACATATTGACACACACTCACAATCAAGTAAAATTTTTTAAGGTCTTATAGTAATTCTAAAACACTTTCTTTTGCAGTTCTTACAGTGTTATTGCTGTAGTGCATGTTTCCTGCTGCTCCAGACGCTAGTGACAATGCTCTGTAAATGAAAATAAACAGCCAGCTAGCTATCGCAAGCAGAAGGAAACATCTGTTACTGTACGTGGCTTTAAATGCAGCATTGTACGTGATATGGCCAAGAATATACAGACACCTGATCATTACATTCATAGGTGGTTCTTCCCCAAACTGCTCTGTGACAGTATTATAGGAATTGTATAGGAAAGTAAGGATTACATTGTTCCCTTCAGTGGCTCTAACTTCAGTGGCTTCAGTGTTTCAGAATGACATATGATGCACCTGTCCACAAAGCCAGCTCTATGGTGTGTTAAGGTGGTGGAAGATATCAAGTCCTGCACAGAGCCCTGGGAATCAAGTGGCACTGAAACCTCAACATCCCAAGATCATTTATCTGAACACTTAAATGAGGATAAATCCCTAGAACCACACTCCGAAATCTAGTACAAAGCCTTCCAAGAACAGTGGAGCACATTACAACAGGAAGGAGACATGGATCTAATGATGACCTTACAGTGTGCAGTATGTGCACCGTATCATAACCAAAACTGCTAAAAGGTAAAGTAAAACTTAGCCTTTTTACATTACAACATAAGTGCAGGAAGTTAAACTTTTATAAGTTTTAAATTAAATCAATTAAAATTTAAAGAGATTTTATAAGTATCACAATTTTATTAATATCCCATTCGATATTACATTTTCACCAGATTCTGTTACAATTTTACAGCTTTAAAAAACATTGTTCACTCCTACCACACAGAATAAAAAAAAAGGCAATACTAACAGTACTAACACTAACTTCTAAATAAAATGTTAGTGTTTGTGTACTACCTTGTCCAGTTAGGCTCACCTCAAACCCACTGAAAGTAACTTCTCTGCTACTTAATACCCCCTAAGCCTCCACAAACACACAAAACAGAAGAATGTTTTTTGCTTCTGTTCATTTTTGCAGCGCTTCAATGTAACGGCCTTGTAATTAAATGCTGCTTCCTCCTGATGCTGTGTAATAATACACAGGATAGTACACGTCAGATGGCAGGTTCATGAATTTGAATCCTGGCATGGATGTCAGTTCATGGGTGGGATTATATTTCCCTCTTTCCCACAAAATGAAGGGTGACATGTCCTCCAGTCCCGCCTGGTGATTACACCCCTGCACTGATGTGACGATTAAGTAGACTCACTCTCTCACTCCCTATACAGCTTATACTGTTTAGCAACAGGACACACATCACATGGGCACATCACGCCAGAGGAAGAGGCAGATAGCACTTTCCCTCCAGTGTGTTACGTCATGCACTAATGATACACACGCAGAAGTTTAAAAAAGGTGTGGTTGGTGGCTTAACGTGTGCCACAGGAAGCACATGCATTACCCTACACCCTCTCTGCTTGGTAGGTGTCGCTGAAGGGGGGAACCCTAACAACAAGGGTGGAACATGAATAAATTAGGGCAAAAATCAGGGGGTTAACTGTAAATTAATTTATAATAAATTAAAGATCTGAGCCATATACGTACTGTATATATGCAAAATAAAACAAAACAAAAAATCTGATTTCAACCACTTTTGCCTGCAGTGTGAACATTACTGTTATATATATTATTTTTATTTACTTTTTTTCTTTCAGTTTCAGAATTTTTTATTTTTTTATTTTACTTTTTTGAATACTTTAAATAGAAATGCCCCCATTTCAAACAGATGCATGGTGTTTTGTATCACATTTTCAGCATAGAGAGGATGATGATAAAGGACCTGATGAAGACACCAGATCAGTGGTAAGACAGAAAAACAGGGATGATTTTGTCAAAATGTTTAAAGTTTCTAACGTTTATAGTTCAACTATCTTCCTCACTGAAATAAAACAGCAAATGAACAACGTTTTACCACAGAGAGGCTGGATTATGGATCCTGATTGGTCAGAAGATGTGCATTATATTTGTTCGACAACCTGGCTCAGGATGTTATTCTGACTGTAACAGCTGTATATTTAACACGCTCATTTTAACACAATCTGAACAAGACAAACATACAGTATAATCAATGACATGATGGTGTTTCTGTAACGTCTCAGGTGTCAGCTCTTTGTAACAGTTATGACTTTATTTTACAATAAAGAAAGAGAGCGTGAGAGGAAGAGGGTGAGAACAATGATGTTGTTGGTGATAATACACATGAGACGGCCTCTACTAGTCATTTGGACTTTTCAACAAAAATTTAAAAAAGAAAAGGTAATTTCACACATAAACTGGCTGGTATTTCAGGGGATATGAGGACGTCCTGCGGCTAAAAGAAGAGTTTCCGGTTTACAGTGTAAGTCACAGCGAGAGTGCTGCAGTGTTCCTCCTGCTCCTGGGAGAATGACTCATTCACCATTCAGTGCAATACATCATCCCTCTAATCACGCTCTCTTTCTCTCGCTTTGCCTCTTTGAGGTGTGTGTGTGTATGCTTGTTAGTTATCCAATGTAAATATGGGAGGTTCATAATGTTCCGAAACAGTCTGATCATTTTGATTCATACATATTTTCTCACACATTTTATACTAATTTCCATGATTTTCTTTTGATTCTGTAAAGCTGCTTGATTGTTATTTAAAGTGCGATACAAATAAAACTGAATGATTTGTATATTGTTCAAGTGTCCACAAACTTTTGGCCACATAGTAAGTCAGTCAGTTTGTCAGTGTGTCTGTCTGCTTCCTAAAACCCCTCTGTCATGCTGACTGTTCCTGTAATCTTTAAGTGCTCTCATATACAGGATCACATTTCACTCGCATCCATTAGCGAGTGATTGTGCACAGCAGTATCTCTGCCTCCTGACCGCCCTCAGCAACCCGACGACGCCGCATTACTGCCATGACAACATACACAATAAGCCTTCTTAAACACTGCTGTCTTTAGGTGACCAATGCTAAACAGCGCTTTTACAAACCTTCGCTTAACGGAGATCAGACATGATCAGAGAAACATGTTCGTGAAACGAGCTCCTGCTCTTATGTTATAGCAGAAACAGTATAAACAGCTTCTCCTAAAGTTCATGTGGGAAATAAGTTCATTTGTACAAGAAATCTAAAGCCACGTTTCCACCTCACTGCTCCGGGGTGCTCCGACTGATCCTGATCAGGATAAAGAGGAAGGAATGATCTGGGAACTAATTACATTCAGCACTGTATATCCAGGTATCAGCCATAATATTAAAACCACCTGCCTAATATTGCTTTATGTAGTTTACGTGGTGGACACGGATCAGCATGGGCTTCCTGACACCTTTCTATCAGAGCCAACATTCACTTTTTGCTGTTGCTCTTCTGTGTAATCGGACCAGACGGACTAGCATACGCTCCTCACGCCCACCCGTACACCAGTTGTCCTTTCTTGGTCCAATTTTAGTAGCTAGCTAGCTAGCTAGCTAGACAGACAGACAGACAGACAGACAGACAGACAGACAGACAGACAGACAGACAGATAGATAGATAGATAGATAGATAGATTGAGTAGGTACTTTATTAATCCCAAAGGGGAAGTATATTGTTACAGCAGCAGGGTTTTTCAAGTCCGAGTTTGACTTAAAAACCCATCATATGTTATTTTCTCATTCTACTGTATATGTATATGAGCTGTTTATGTTTGTAAAACAGTTTTAAAAGTTGTATATAGCATGTATACTATATATATTCATTATTATTATCACTCACTCACTCATTGTCTATACCGCTTTATCCTGTATACTGATTAGCCAGATTGCACGGCTTTGCCTTAACTATAAAATTTAATAATAAAATTGAATGTTATAACCATTAAATCCAATGGTATGTAAGCAAACAAAACAGCACTGTAAATTAACATACTATTTTACTCCACACATAATATTCTAAAGACGTAACAGCTACATACTAGATATTAGAACCGCCAGTCACCTTGCGGTGCATTATTATAACAATGAAATTATGATTCTATAAGAGTTACGGTTTTATAAATATCCCAAATTCATATTACAGATTGTCTTACAATTTTAAAACTTAAAAAAAGTTAAATGAGTAATTAAATGCAGCTTCTTCCTTATAACATTAGTTTTCTCACTTAAAAACCAGGTGCAGCATTTAAACATTACAAAATAAATTACTGTAAATTACTGTAAATACAAACATTTTACTGAGTTTTACTGATTTCACTGAGCAACATTTATCGCTGTCCTCCGTCTTAAATATTATTTCTAAACAAACTTAATTCACTCCTACCACAAAATGTGTAGCTGGAGTGCACCACCTGTAGGAAACAGTGATATTTTACCACCTCAAAATTCCACTCAACTACGCTAATTCCTTCCACCTGATCTTTGTCTTTCTACCCATCCTGAGGCACCTGGAGATTGTTCCAGCTCCAGTAGACAGAGGCCAACCCGAAAAGATCCTGAGGCATCCAGAGAAGGACCACCTGGATGCATTATGATGGTTTGGAGCTACAAACGCTGCGCCTGAGCTCCTAGTGATTCAAACCCCCTCTGCCCGCTGCATCTGCACCCGTCTGACTCATCCTGATGCCATGCTGGTGCCGAACTGAACTGGATTCCATGATAACTTAGACATCTTCTGTTATAATGAATTTGCAGCACACAGTATGACTGCAGATCAAACCCTGCTATCCGTTAGCACTCAAATGAGGATGGGTTCCCTGTTGAGTCTGGTTCCTCTTAAGGTTTCTTTCTATTGCCATCTCAGGGAGTTTTTCCTTGCCACCATCGCCGTTGCCCTTGGCTTGATCATCAGGGACAACCAGATCACTATGTTCTATACAAATTTTTTCTTTCTCCTACACATTTCCATAATCTTATTTTAATTTCGTGAAGCTGCTTTAAGACAGTGACCATTGTTAAAACGCTATATAAATAAAACTGAATTAAATTGAATTGAATTGAGTGTGTGGGTTGAGTGTCCACAAGCACGTGGGCGCGTGCGGCTTCTAATGACTAATTTCCACTCTTGGTATTTAAGACTAATTCGCTTAAAGAGTTTGGAGATAAAAGACAGATCAGAGGATTTTACCACATGATTTTTGATAATGTAACACCATAAAAATGGTATCTGTTGCACCACATAAAAGCTTCTGCAATCGAAGGCTGATCGGTCAATCGGCAGTCATGGTCAATCAAACTGAAGAACAGCCAGTTCTGGTTACTGGCCGATCAGTGTGACAATACGTGAATCACTGAACAAAATAATTGTGGTTCATAAATAAATTTTCCCCTGTGTCTATACCTTTATCCTTTGCTCATTTCTCCTTTTCTTTCCTTTTTTCCTAAACTGTGACTCTAATGGCTTTGACCTTTTCTTTCTATTCCTCTTATGACTACTGACTCTATGCTGCTATCTCGTACTACATGCCGCTATCTCATACATTTAGTTTCCAATTCCAGGATGTCGCTGTATTCTACAGGACAGTTGGCAATCCTACTCAGATATGTGTTTGTCTCTTGTCCATGACTGTTCAGTTGCTGCTTCATATATGCAAAAAGAATATTAAAACTCTTCCCTTCCGACCTCTACCAGTTGGTGGTTTTAATGTTATGGCTAATCTGAGTATACTGGGAATATATTGGGAGTATGTTTTAATACTTTGCTCATCTTTCAAATTCTTATGCCTGCGTTTCCTGGACGCCTTGTTAACGCTCACGAACACCTCTCCGATAGAGTCCACAATGTTCAGCATCGCTTCAAGGTCATATCCGAGGGCTGACCCGCACATCTGCACTCACATTTACCATGCACATCTGTCTAGTCATTCCTAATGTCATTTATTTCATCAGATAAATGCATAAACATAGATCATGCGCATCCTCTCTCTGTTGCTTGGAAACGCTTTTAGACCACAGTTTAACACACACACACACACACACACACATCGTTGCCTTGTCATTAATGAGCAGTGTAATGCATTAATACGGGGCTTAATAATAAGATGATGCAGGAGGGCGGGTGTGCGCGCGTGCGCGTCCTGCCGCACGCACGTGCGCTCGTAAAAACAACAGCACTGCGTAATAACATCTGGAGCAACGGACAGTCCTGAAAGAGAGACCCTAAAAAACGTGAATGTTTTTTAATGTGTTACATGTAATGACTGATAAAAGTGTCAGATCTGAAATAATGCTTTGATGTGAGGACGCGCGCGAGCACTGCCGTATTGATCCGGTGCGCTCGCGCTGTAATGAAGTGCAGATGTGATGCTATTTTATCATCATAGGAGTTGCATGCGTTTGTGCATGAGCATTTAAAACCTAACCCAACCAGTATGCACTCTCTCTCACACACACACACACACACACACTTAGGTTTTAAATCACATCTGTACAAATAAGTGTCCCATTCCCTAATAATAATAACGAGGAGAAGGAAATAGGTAACCTGGTAGCTCAGCATGCTCTCCTGGTCGCTGTTCTCGGCAGGCATCTGATGTTATTCCAGCTATAGCGCTTCAGGAGACGGGATGGATGCAGCACGGAAAGTCTTCCTGTCCTGTTTATTCCCTGCATGGAACAGCAGCTCATCTGAGGACATCCATCATGGAGAGAAAAAAAACACTAAAAGATGCAATGATAACTTTTCAAAATAATAATAATAATAATAATAACACAAAGGTCTTTAACAGTGCTTGTGAGAGTGCTTGGATCTGGCTCCTGAGGGTGCGCGCGCTCAGATACCATGCAGCGAGGCGCTTGGCCAGAGTTAGCGACGTGTGACGTCATTAATGTTGCCTACCCAATCGCATTGTTGCAACTAAATTACTAAAATGAGTCTTGAGGCAAGTAAAACAGTGCACTATGTCAAAAGTTCAGCATGATTTGTCTTTACGGAATAAATAAAAAATATTTATAAATATGTATGCACTGGGATTTTTTTATTTTAAAATGGACATCAGTACAGTATTAATGTGACATGCTACAAGCATGGTATACTTAAAAAGGCTGCCTGATCATGATGGAAAATAAAATCAGAGTGAGAATGAGAGAAATTACTTTTCCTATGCTTTTCAGGAATCTCTGTAGTTATGATGAGGTTTTTGGAATATTTCATGTGATAGTAAATGTTTTCAGGTAGCACTCAGGCCTAGGAAACAAGATACAGCTGTAAATCATCAAGGCCGGTTAAACCCCTTAGAATGTTAACATCCCTCATGTCTTCTTTCTACATAATAATCGTCTTATTCGTGAGACCCAAATGTTTTAAAAAAAATCTTTTCCCAACAACACTGTCCGTATATACACTATATGGCCAAACCTGCAATGACATTGTATCCAAATACATATACTTCAATATGGTCGGTCCTCCATAGCATTGCCCAAGATGTCTTGAAGCATTAAGATTGCCCTTCATTGGGATTAGGGGGTTGATTGAAACACCTGAATTCAATAAATAAATGCTTTGTATAAAATAAAATAAAAATAATATATGCATCCCTTTATGACCCTCATATGAGAATCGTTAGGTGTAAGTTTTATATATTATACCAAAATTCTTCTCATTAATGACATTAATTAAGTTTATATGAGAGTGAGCTGTAGAATTTATTATAATTCTATTATTATAAATCTTCAGAAGTGAACCTTCGTCACTGTAGGGCTGCTTTCAGGGGACCAAACAGGTGAACGGGTACACTCTCAAACCACAAAAAAAAAAAAAAACTAATCACTGCATGCTTCTCTTCTTTTGTGCAAATCATATGTGGGGGCGTCCATTTTTACTCGCACTGCAGTTATAAAATGAACCGATCTAACACGTTCACACCTGCACAGCAGTGACTGGGGAGACAGGAGACAACAGAAGATTCTTGTAGTTGTCAGGTGCTTATGTAGTAAAACAGTGAGGTGAAATGTGCAATGTGCACAACAGTAGAGTTTGGATCTTAGGAAGCTAAAGACATGTTCAGGGCATCTTCATGAAGAAATGAGTGATATCTTGTTTTAGTGAAGATGACCCAAAGACCTTTTAAGGAGTCTAAAATTTTAGAGATAACCAAAGGGTAAGTCTGAGCCTAAACTAAAGATTATTCATAACCTATAAATGGTATGACGTCCTTACATACAGAGGTCCATAATAGAGCATTAATGTCTCAGTGGTAGGTGTCTCAGTTGCCATGCACACTGCTCGCTACTCAGCCCCTGGGGTTAGATGCTGGTCCCAAGCCTGGATAAAAATGGCAGGGTTGCATCAGGAAGGGCATCCATTGCCAAAATATAATCCACTGTGGCCACACTTACTGTAAGCACCTAAAAGAACAACGTTCAAATGCTCTCGTGTCATTTTGTATATTTGCTAATTTGCAAAAAAACTCAATCTTGTTAGACATTTAAGAACAAAATGCAACAATGAAGTCTTAACACCCTGTTTCGTCTGAAGCATAAGTAGTATAATTTCTTTGATTTAATGTTGAAAAATGTTATGAATACAGTCAAGTCACCGATGCTACAGTAAACGGCACCGTTAAATCTAGTTAAATCTGAGCATAATTTTACACTCAGTAAAGATAATCTTTACCCACATTCAGGTGCTCATGTCAGGCCTTGTGTCTCCACACAGAAAGGACAGGATTTGAGTATGGAAATGTTCAGGTCTATGTATTTGTGTGTGTGTGTGTGTGTGTCAGAGATTTCAGAGGTAATAACCCAAGCTTTAGTGATTTGAATACGAGTTTCTGCCCGGAATCAGTGTTTCATTCAAGGAATTCTCTCAGATTTTTCAATCTGACATCCTTCCACTTTATCTATAGTGTGTGTGTGTGTGTGTGTGTGTGTGTGTGTGTGTGTGTGTGTGTGTGTGTGTGTGTGTGTGTGTGTGTGAAAGAGAGAGAGAGAGATAGAGAGAGAGAGTGAGAGAGCGGTTACAACAGGCAGGAATACATAATCATACTCTTAGAAGCAGAGGGTAGCTATGCAAAAAAGATATTGACAGTGTATGACAGCGTAATACCAAAATATTTAAATCTAATAGGTCAGGATGAGACAGAACTGATAAAATATCTTAGATTGATGACATCATTTGTTAGATTTATTTGACAAGCTTTTTACTTTGGTTTAGACATCCAGTGTTAAATCCTAATGCAAATTGTACAGTAGTGTGGATTAAATATAGTTACACATTAAGAACATTAATATTTAAACCACCTAGGTTTTAAGTTTCCCTGGGGCGTGGCTCTGCCGGACCTCTGGAGGTGTGCTGTGTTGTCTGGCACCAGGAAGTTAGCAGAGGATCCTTTGGGTACTGTGGGTTGTGGGGCGGGGCCTTCATGGATCAGACTTATTTGTCTGGTGTATTCCATGGGTGCTTAATCAGATTGAGATCTGAGAAGTTTGAAGGCCAAGTCAGGGGCCTTGGGCATTTGCCTGCTGGGCCCTCAGGAGCTTTTGTTTCCTTGATCCTGTCACCAGTTTACTGGGGTACAATGGGTGTTAAATGGGGTTAGTTGGTATAAATGGTGGTAATGTTCATCATCAGGATTTTTTTTAATAATAATTATAAAATGACTAGAATAAAATATAAAATAGTTTAAAAGAATAACATTTAAAATTAAATTCAGCTGGTAATAATAATAAAAATAAATGATCATGACAGATGAGAAAGTATTTTAGTGCTGTATTCCACACAATCTTGGAGTGCAGATTCTTAGTACAACCCCATGTTGTAACTTTTCTCTCAAAACTTTTAACTGGCTTCATTCTGCATGTCTAGTGTAGATTTTTTATTGTACGGTATTCATATTTTATACAGCATAGTGATGTTTTCACACCCCACATTTAACACATTTCTCATTCCAAATTCCCAAAGTCTCAGAAAAACCTATTTAAAATAAGATGAAGAATTTATAATATATTTTATAGGATAATATGTAAGCACTAAGTGATATATTTATCCTGTTTAAACTCATTAAGTAAAACTTACACACTTTTACAAAATTATCAACATAACATGGATGGTATATGAACATGAAAGAAATTACATAAGGCCATAATTACGTGTCAAAGTGCTGGAGCTTTCTCAGAGGTTGTGCTCAGATGGAATTGATGTATTGAGAACTGTTTGATCTCTCAGTCTGTATGGATGCACATGTCCCGGAGGGTGGTGACATCATCACTCTACAGGGCTTCCAACGGCTGGTGCTAAACTCCTCCTGCTAAAAGGTTAATCCGCTGTCTTGTTGTGAAAAAAACATAAATTCGTTATTCGCCAGAACAAGGCATAATAATAATAATAATAATAATAATAATAATAATAATAAGTAGTAGTAGTAGTAATAATATTGTATAGAATCAGAATCAGAATCAGAATCAGAAAGAGTTTTATTGCCAAGTACGCTTACACGTAAAAGGAATTTGTTTTAGTGACAGAGCTTCCAGAACAGAAAACAAATGACAAGACAAAAACAGCACGACAAGAAAAAAAAAAAAAAAAAAAAAAAAGATTTGACATCAAATGGAGTAGGGTGTGAGATACTTTTAAAATAAGTTATATAAATATCTGAAATCTGTGGTATTATACAGTATATTGCACTGTGATACTGTACACAATATTGCACATATATTTATTGACAGTTGATGTTTAACTGTTCATGAGGGAGATTGCCTGGGGAAAAAAACTGTTTTAGTAGTAAACCTATTGCTGATGCAAGTTTATATGTAAATAGTAAACTATTGCTGATGCAAGTTTATATGTAAACTCTTAAAATAATATTAAATTAAGGTTCCTTAAATTTGAACTAAATTGTGCAATTTTAAAATACTGTACTACAGTATATCTACTGTAATTGTGGAGCATGATGTAAACGTTTACTCACTGGCGCTATCTAGTGTCACCTGGACAGGCGGTGGCTGTTGTTTATTTGCAATTACAATTTTACTTGTAACTACTCTCTTGTCTCATTATTTCTGAAAATTTTGTTATATAAAAATACCCTTAGTTTAAAATAACAAATTAAGCTTTTAAAGGAGACTTTGACATCCTGTATTACCCTTCTGTACATATGCACTTTGTTTCTGTAACTTACTGAAAATATATGATATTAATGGTCATGTAGTTTCTTAGTGCAGTAAGACAGCATAAATATAAATTTAAATTATTTAAAAAGGGACTTGCATGCTTTTTAATACTGATAACATAAATTGTTAATTTCTCTGTTTATTTAAATGTATTTATGAACAGGTATAAATCAGCTTATGTAAAAAAACATTCACATAATCATATATTTATAATACTGAGCTTATCACAGACTGTAGTATTTATGAGAATAAAATATTAGTGGTCTCATATTATTTGAAATTATATTTCTTGCAGTTATGTTATGATATTATTCTTTCTAATTCTATGAAAAAATGCTTTTTAGGCTTTTACATAAAGAAATATGAAAAATATTATATCCCTTATCTTAAGAAATGAAAGTAAAGGATTTAAATAGTTACAGTATGCAGGTTCGATTCCCGCTTATTCTTTATCGGGGGCTGTGTGCATGGAGTTTGCAATCTACAAATAACTAATTAGAACAAAAACTAAAGTATACAATTAATAAAAAAAATTTAAAAATCACTTAAGGATCATTTAATAAATGATTCAAATCCATAGCGAACCGAATGATTCGAATCAAAGCTGAATCTAAAATGATTCCGTGATTTAAATACAAAATTAAATACAAAAAAGCCACAACATTTATTTAAAACCTTATGGCACAGACCTTGAATCAAATGAATCAAATCAGTGATATGAATCATCGTGAATGAAATAATGGAAATACCACATAACTCCAGATAAAAGGTTAAAATAATATTCTTCACGCTTTATTGTGCAAATTAAAAAAAAATCTAAATCTTAAAAGAAGGAAATAGTGTAAATGTGCACTATTAATTGCAAGAATCATTTAGAAAATGATTCAAACTCGGTCTAGTGCTCGGAATCGACTCAGTGAATCGAATAACTTGAGAACCACGGGACTCCGACACGGCTCAATGTGGAATGAAATGTAGATGTAAACCGTGTTTGTGTGTAAATGACCTGTGAAAGCTGTGTATTTAGATTGTTGTTGTTTCTGTTGTTGTTTCCTCGATGGAGAGCGCGACACCAGGAATTCTTGTGACGTTTAAATCGAGCGTCGGCGGCGGCGTTGCTAGGAAACCGTTGTCATGGAAACGTTCAACAACCTCGTGCGAGCCTGGGATCAGACAGAGCGGTGTGTGGATTCAGATTAGATTAGATTAGATTGGATTCAGTTTTATCGTGTAGAAGTAGGAGCGGATCCCGGAGTCAGGAGTGGATCAGTGACCCGGACATGAGATGTGAGTGAACTGGGTTTAATCAGAGCTCTGGGATCTCAGTGCTGCAGTTTACAGGAAACTCCTCATGTTTAGTTTTTATAAGCAGGACACGCGTTAGACGTGTCGCACTGAAAGGAGAGGTGTGTGTGTGTGTGTGTGTGTTTCTGCAGATTCAGTAAAGAAATCTCTCAGCAGTACCTCTTGAACGAAATGATTTATGGTGTGTGTGTGTGTGTGTGTGTGTTGCACATGGTGTTGTAGATGTGCAGTGTCAGATTTGCCCTGCATTGTAATTCCTGTCTCAGGTGACACCCAATTACAGGTAGATAAGGTGTATGTGTGCGCACGCACCTGTGTGTGTGTGTGTGTGTGTGTGTGAATAAGGGCTCAGGTGTGTTTTTGGAAACTCAGTGTGATCTGATCAGTCAAACCGACACCTCTTCACCCTGCACTTTAATAAGGACCAGTAGATGTTTGACCCCCTGAAGAATGTGTGTTTTCATCAGCAACACATCTTAAAATCATGACTGCACTGATAATAACCTTGTTACTGACTGGCACTGGCAGGTTCGGTCTAAACCTTTCTTTCTTTTTTCTTTCTTATTCTTTTTTCTATATTCTATACATTTGTTCTTTTCTTTCTTTCTTTTTTCCTTTATTCTTGTTCATTTTTTCTCTATTATTTTTTCTTTCTTTGTTACTATATTTTTTTTTATTAATTTCTCTATGCTTTACTTGTTATTCTTTCTTTCTTTCTCTATGTATTTCCTTCTTCTTATTCTTTCTTTCTCTGTTATTTTTTCTGTCTTTCTCTTTTTCTTGCCTTCTTATTCATTTATATTAATATATTTATATATGTTCTTATTTCATTTTCTTAATAAAACAACCACTTAACTTCATCCGCCTCTCTTCTTACCCCGATGTAGTCTGGACTTTTTGGACCACATGACTTTTTCCTGATGCTGCACAGTCTATTCTTTATGCTCCCTAGTGAACTGAAGCCTTTTTCCGATAAATTTCTCTGATAATTGGTTCTTATGGCTACAGAACTATTAATTCCAATCCCTTAAGTTCTCCTCACTTTCTTATTTTCTTTTTGCCCCTTCTTTTCCTTCCTTCCTTCCTTGCTTACTTAGACATTACCTCGAGTTCCTTAGATCATCACTCTGGTTAACTGCCCTTCACTAGAGACATATGCGTGTGTGTGGAGTTTTTCATATTCATTATTCCCATGCTACACTTGTTGTTTCAGGGGGGTTGAGTTCAATCAGGGCTCTGTGCAGGACGCTCGAGTTTTTAAAGTCTAACCATAACACTCCATGACTTCACGGAGCTGGCTTTATATATCCCACTGTCATGATGGATAAGGTTTGGGCTTCTTATTTACGGTGCAGGAAACTGTAAAGCTACAGCATTCAGGGACATTTTATGCTGTAAACATGAAAGTAAAACCCTTGTGCTCTGACATGCTGTTTGTTTCTACAGAACTGAAGATACGGATGACCTTCACAACATGAGCATGCAGCAGCAAACGCCAGGTAACACACACACACATCCTCACAAACACGCAGTGTGCACACTACATTCGGATGGGTGCATATACTAAACGTGTGTGTTTGAGATAGGATCTCCTCAGCAGGCAAGGGCACGGAGCAGTCGTGTGAGTCTTCCTGTGATGCGCATCGACAGACTGCGAGCAGCCAAAGCTCTAGCGGCCAAGGCTGTGAAGGTCAGTGAAGGCTTAATGTTTATAACCATATACTCACCATGTTCACATTGACAGCCTGTTCCTAGCATTCATGGCATTTTTTTAGTGTTGTAAATCAACTGGCTAGCCCACACAATTTCCGTACCACTTATACTTACTTATAATAGTTACTTTTTAGCCATAATGAGTAAAATACATATGAGAGAAGTGTCCCTGCAGTCATACTATGTGATGAAAGTGTAAAGTGAAGATCATGCTTTGTTTTGTTGATGCAGGAGAAGAAGGTGTTCTCCGTGCTAGGGCCGTACCCTATGATTCGCGCCGGTCTCAGGGCCAGAGGCTGGGTGGAGCGCTGCCTGCCCCGCGCAACCACATACAGTCCACGCTCTGGAGACCAGGAGGCTGGGGCCGTGGACGAGACTGAGAGCAGCAATGATGAAGGTAACAGACTGTTCCGTTAGACAGATACAGTACAACAACTGTGTATGTAAAATGTAAGCGTTGCTGTTTAGTAGTACGAGTAAGCTTTTTATTTATTAATGACTTCTTGTGATGACGGTGTAAGACTGTGAACCCGACACCACACACAGTTCTGCTAACAATTAGAGACACAGATCAGTCTCATCCTCCCTGGACAGAATGTGCCATCACTGTGTCTTCTTTTTCTTTGTGCATGTACAGGACAGGACGCAGACAAGGAGGACGACTGTGATGACACACACCACCTCATGGTGAGTTTTAGAGCCTTTTTTTTTTGTGCTCTATGGTTATTCAGCTCACCTTTTGGACAACCACCAAAAAAGTCACACACTAAAATTTCATTGGAATACCTTTTACCTCGATTACAGCACTCATTTACCGCAGCATTGTTTAGATAAGCTTATAAATTTTACAACATATGTATATTCCATCCAGAGATGCATTAATTTCTCGCCAAGATCTTGTATTTATGATGTCAGAGTCAGAGCACTGTGTGAAGCTTTCTCCAGCACATCCCAAACCTTCCCAATGCGGTTAAGGTCTGGACTTCTTCATGTTTTGGGCACATGATGAACCTCCAGAAGCAACCCCAGATTATAACACTGGCTTGTACAGTACGTACTGGAGATGATGGTGCATCACTCTATCTGCCTCTCCTCTTACCCTGATGCACCCATCACTCTGGAACAGGGGAAATCTGGACTCATCAGACTGTATGACATTTTCCATTGCTCCACAGTTCATTCTTTTTGCTCCCAAGCAAATTAAAGCATTAAAGATGTTCCTAATCTTATCTTACTGTTAAGTGGCATTCTTAAGCCTACACAACTGTTTAGTCCCAGTGTGTGGAAACTCTCTGTCTTTCATTAATAAACAGACGTGAGCTGTTGTTTTTTATTCACCAAACGTTTATCACCAGTAACTGTCATTCAAAAGCAGATTCTGACTACAAAGATGATGCTTCACCCCTATCCTTCCAGGTTTTATTAATGCATTGTTCAGTTCTTAACCCAATTTTAGTAGTGTCAGCAATCTCCTTAGTAGTTTTCTTTGCTTGATGCAGGACAATAGTTTGACCCTTCTTGAACACAGGAAGATCTTTGCCATGACTACAGGATATGTTTTCTGACATGGTAGTTTAAGAAATGAGAAGCTCCTCACAGCATCAATTACTGTAGGGCTAAATAACTTGTTACAGCTGAACCGTATTAATCACTGCAGTAATTATCCAATAAAAGCCTCTTAACTCTCCATGTGGTGACTTTTTTTTTGGGGCCAGACAGTGTATAATAATCATAACGTACACTTATTATTATTATTATTATTATTATTATTATTTGTCCTAATCTCTATTTATGGAACCTGTAATTGTGTGTGTGTCTGTTTTAAGGAATTTCTGCAAGTTTACACAAACATTTAAATGAAACTCATAAAGTCTAACAGCAAATGTTCAATGGCAATAAACTAAAGTCTTCTAAAGTCTAAAGTTCTTCTTGTGTGTGTGTATAAGTAAAATAGTTATTCATACAGTACAAAATAATTATAATTCCTAGTCTTGTCTTGTTTTATTATTCCTCAGTCTCGTCTGGTGCAAAACGAAATGACGTATTTCTACTGGACTACTCGGAGAGACTCAGTCGAATACCTGACATTACAGAAAGACCAGATGACTAATCACTACACAAAAACAACATCCTTCACCACTAAGGTTCTTCTCTAATACATCATTCAGAAATAACATCCACTGCTAGAGCTCATATTGTGTGTACAGGATACACACACACACAAACACACACACATCTGATCCTGTCTTTCCGTCTCAGGTGGGTTTATGCATGAGTTTGAGGAACCTGCAGTGGTTCGACTCGACAGACCCCGACACGTTCTTCCCACGCTGCTACCGGCTGGGAGCGGAGGATGAAAAGGAAGCGTTCATTGGTCGGCACCTCGGCTCATGGTCATGCGGTTCGTAGTCAATCATGATGCGGGACTGGTACGGGACATTAATCTCTGTTTTGCATTCTACAGATGATTTTAGACGAACTGCGTGCACAAGCCTGCTACGGTATGTTATAGAGAGAGCTGGAGGGCAAGTGGAGGACGACAGGATGGGCAGAATCGATCTTGTTAAACAGCCTCTGGGTAAGACAGGTGCTAGCTAAACTGCATGGAGCAAATTGAATTATAAATCATTACACTATGTTACACTGTACAGTAGTAGAAGAGTAAAGACATGCAGAAGTGAGATGGGTTTTTTTTTCGTCTCAGGAAGCTTTACTGTTGGCATGACACAGGACCGATGGTAGCGCTTACCTTCATACATTTCAAGTAGGGTCATTTGCAAGGATGTCACTTCTCTCCAGGAAAAACATCAGACTGATATTCTGCAAAAGGTACAGGATTGGACTGCCGAGGCCTGGGCTAAAGTCATTTTCTCTGATGAATCCCCCTTTCCCATTGTTTGGGGCATTTGAAAAAAAAGCTTGTCCGGAGAAGAAAAAGCGAGCGCTACCATCAGTCCAGTATCATGCCAAAGTAGAGCATCCTGAGATTGTTCAAGTAAAATGCTTGTAATTATACTTCAGTATACCATAGTAACGTCTGACAAAAAGATCTAAAAACACTGAAGCAGCAGACTTTGTGAAAATTAACGTTTGTGTCGCTCTCAAAACATTTGGCCACGGCTGTATAGTATAAAGATGAGAATTTAAGAATATACCACTTTTTTTTTTTTTTTTTTACAAAAGAAATCCTAAGAATCATCACATACAAGATATAAAGTGGAGCTAATAGTGTTAGCTGTGACTGTGAGCTCTAGATAGTGATAAGCTTGTCAAGTTCAGTATCACTGTTTTGATAATAAATGGCTCATACTTAGTGTACAGCATTTGCCTGGCTAATCAGCCATCATTAGCTTATCACTAGCTACCCAAAACGCCATTTTTGGAGGTCAACGTTATAGCTTAGCCTCAACCCACTTCCGCCGGTGTGTCCCTTCATTCAATCTTATTCGCCAGCTTTGTGTCTATAAAAGCATGAATGCTGGAAAGAGTGTCATGTGTAGCATATATACTGCTTTCATACATTCATTAACTATAAATGAGATATCAATATCTGGAGCAAAATAACTAGGGTGTCACTTCCAAGCCACATCTAACCGACGCTTCTAACTTAAAGAAATTATATTTTCCAGACACTTTTTCATGTTGTTTGCCTCACTCACTTTGACTCTGATGATTTAAACAATTAATTCAAAATTTCTGGCTAATGTTTTGTCTGCCTATTTCTGATTAAACATATTGCTTGTCATAGCATGAAGCAAAATTCATCCAAGTTTTCCGCATTCCCCATTCCAGTTTGCCAGTTACCATCCTACACCCCAATTAGCTGAAATGCTACTGCAAATCACGTACCCTGTCCTCATTCTATTTGTCTTTGTGTGTAGGTCTGGGCAAGCATCATAAACATCAAGCCAAGCAGAGGGTAGGATGTGGACTGATTGAGACGGCACTGCGTGTGTGTCAGGAATATCTAAACAGCATGGAACACCGTGACATAGACGTCTCTCTGGAAACTCCACCCATTCTCTCAGACGAGCAGTGGACAAACTTTATCCACAACTACTACATGGTCATTCAGTGAGTATTACACCACTGTCAAAAAACATAATTACAATAGAAAATGCATTTTCCCATGCACAACATGATTAATATCAAACATAAGATATTCTGCAAATGCTACAAGGATGATTATCTTTACAACAGTTTTAAACTTAAGACTTTCTACACATACCTGGTCCAAAAACCAGACAACCATACCATGCTAAGAGTTACCGCTTTATCCTCGCGGGGGGGCCTGGAGACTATCCCAGGAGACTTAGGGCATGAGGTGGGATACACTCTGGACAGGGTGCCAATCCATCACAGGGCACACACATACACACACTATGGACCATTTCACAACACTAATTAGCCTAATCTGCAGGTTTTTGGACTGTGAGAGAAACTTAAAGTACCTGGAGGAAACCCGAAGTACCTGAAGGAAACCCACCAAGCACGGGGAGAATATGCAAACTCCATACAGGAGACAGGAATTTAAATAAAATCAGAATCAAACCCACTTTCCCCACTAATCAAAATTCCTGAAATGGCTGGGGCGGCACGGTGGTGAAGTGGTTACCACTGGTGCCTTGTACCTCCAGTTTGTATGTTCTCCCTGTGCTTGGTGGGTTTCCTCCAGATACTCCGGGTTTCCTTCCACAGTCTAAAGACTTGTAGGTTAGGCCAATTGGCACTCAGTTCAGTTTTATTTGTATCGCGCTTTTAATAATTGTTATTGTCGCAAAGAAGATTTACACAATCAAAAGAATTATTTAAGTTTGTATGGGATGTGAATGTGTATGAATTAAAATGGTCAGATAGTCCCTGATGAGCAAGCCGAGGGCGACAGTGGCATGGAAAAACTCCCTGAGATGGTAATAGGAAAAAACCTTGAGAGGAACCAGACTCAACAGGGAACCCATCCTCATTTGGGGGAAACAGAGAGCAGGAATTGATCTGCATTCATACTGTGTGTTAGGAGGCAGACAGTTCAGTATAACAGTTGATGTAAATTGGTGTCCAGGTAGTTATTGGAGACTCAGGTAGACTTGTAGGAAATTCCAGTCCTGAACTATCGAAATGTCAAGTCCCCAGAGAAACAGCTGTCAACACCAGTCGAGCCCAGAATCGTCTTCTAGGTAGAGTGAAACTGTCCCCGGACACCAGATGCATCCCAAAGAGACACACATCCATGTGACGAGATCTCCAACCAGAAGGAGGCGCACCAGGATGGGTCAGAAGGGTCCAGAGGGAAGAGGGAGTCTGGATCACTGGCAGCTCAGGAACGACATGTGTAGCTCGACAGAGAAAAGGAAGAGACAGGGGGAGATAGGGAAGGGAGAGTGGGGAGAAAGAACAGGAGAGGGGAGAGCAGAAGAGGAGAGATGGCAGTTAGGTATGGTCACAGTCGAACAATGTAAAAAGTGAATGTATATTAACTGTAGAGTGCAAGCAGAGACTCCGGCAGAACTAACTATGACAGCATAACTAAAAGGGAGAGCCAGAAGGAAACACAAACATGAGGGCTTCCTGAGATGTAAAGCAACCAATCACCTCACCGTCAACAAACCTGAGTGATCAATGAGAGTGAGGAAGACAGCATCTAAACATACCAGTTCACCATAATACTCTACGTCCATGAGCTCCCCAGATCTGCTTCTTTACCTATCGCAAATCTATTTATAAAAATGCTTGATTAAATAAATAGGTTTTTAGCCTAGGTGAGACAGACTGTGTCTGAGTCCCGAACACTATTTGGAAGGCTATTTCATAACTTTGTAAGAAAAAGCTCTGCCCCCTGCTGTAGTTTTAATAATACGCGGTACTGACAAGCAGCCTGCATCCTTTAATCGAAGTAGGCGTGGCGGTTTGTAAGACACTAGCAGTTCACTCAGATACTGCGTGCGAGACCATTTAATGCTTTATATGTCAAGAGTAGTATTTTTACATCAATTCGAAATTTCACAGGGAGCCAATGAAGTGAAGATAAGATAGGGGTGATGTGCTCATATCTTCTGGTTCTGGACTAGCTGAAGCTTGTTTATGCACCTAGTTGAAGCATTTCCATACAGCATTCCACTCACAATGTGATGAGAATTCACAGGATTGGGACTAAACAGCCATTTATTCATGAGATACTGTACCACTTGTTGGTGAGACTCAACAAAAAAAAGTGACAGCTTGCTGGAGAGCATAAAGATTGAACTTTGGAGCGATGAAAAAGAGGTCATGTGACCTGATGAGATCAGTTTAAGCCTATTCCAGAGGGACATGTGTGTGACAAATTGTTCACGTGACTATGTGACAAATTTTACCTTGACAACACCAGTAATGGAATTTTACATATATGATCAGGATTAGCAATTTTTCATTTCAGGAGAAAGCAATAAATTGACTAAATCTAATCGATCACTTACCTGAAGTTTTGCTGAAGTCAGGCCAGCTGTTTACCCGATTACGTGAAAAAATAAATAAATTTGAAAACAAAACTGCTCAATCTGATTAGTGATTTTTTTCTATATGCTTTCTCTTTTCTCCCGTTCATGTTTATCTCCTTTAGTGATGGAGTGATATTAGAGGGATGTATCGAGTACGCAGAGCGCTGCCAGTCTATGCTAGCCCGAATGAAAAAGGTCTGTTCACAGCTGGAGACAGATGGAGTCAATAACATCTGGATTATTAAACCAGGGGCGAAATCAAGAGGCAGGGGTGAGCCAAGAGTGTGTGTTTGTTGTGAGTGTGTGAGAGAGTTTATTGATCAGATGTCAGGACTACAATAAAGTAGGTTCTGTGGAGAAAATGAACATGCTTTTATAATGCAGTCTTATTATCATGAAAACAGAAGTATTGTCATGTGTGTTTGTTATTTATGATATCTTCAGTTGTTAGTTAGTCAGCTCAGTTTGTCATTGTGTGTGAATGTGTACGCATGTATGTTGTAGGTATAGTGTGTATGAACAGGCTAGATGACATCCTGGACTTAGTAAACAAAGACTCAGCTATGATTAAAGACAGCAAGTGGGTGGTGCAGAAGTATGTAGAGCGCCCCCTGCTGATCCATGGCACTAAGTTTGACGTGCGCCAGTGGTTCCTGGTGACAGACTGGAACCCTCTCACTGTGTGGTTCTACGGGGAATGTTACCTGCGCTTCTCCACCCAGGTCTACTCCACAAACAACCTGGACAGGTGAGAGAGAGAGAGAGAGAGAGCATACAGTGCACACAGTGTGCGGGTTGCAGATGATCTGATGTAAATGTTCTGTTCCTTCTCATCTCTCAGCTCTGTCCATCTCTGCAACAACTCCATTCAGAAATATTTCCAGCCGAGTGCGCGTCGTGACCCAATGCTGCCAGCTGAGAGCATGTGGTCGTGTTCCGAGTTCCGCTCCTGGCTCTCGGCTGCAGGTCGGGGCGGTCTGTGGGACGAGGTGGTGCTTCCAGGCATGAGGAAGGCCCTGATTCAGACGCTCCTTACGGCGCAGGACAGTGTGGAGCCACGCAAGGCAAGCTTCGAGCTCTATGGAGCAGACTTTCTCCTGGGGAGTGACCTCCACCCCTGGCTGCTGGAGGTGAATGTCAGCCCCACCATGGGCTGCTCAACAGCCGTGACTGCCCGACTCTGCCCCGCTGTCCAGGAGGACACGCTCCGCGTGGTACTGGATCGACGCTACGACCGCAACGCTGACACTGGAAGCTTCCAGCTCATATACAAGCAGGTGATTACAGACACATGGGCTAGTTTATTCGATCCATCTGCTCGTGAACATTTATAAACAAGATGTCACACTTTTATAAAAAAAATATATTGATCATATTTGGTATGTTTTCCTAATGTTTTTCCAGGCACTAGTAGAGGTTCCTCAGTATTTGGGTCTCAGTCTTCTAGTGGAAGGAGCTCAGATCAGACGTCCCCGTTCATCTCGTGCCAAAAAGTTCATCAGGTCCCATTACGAATCTCTGCACAAATTCCGACGTGTTCTCCAACCTAATAATAGTCCTTTAAGGAATGAGAACCAGCAGGAGGAGAGGAAGAGGTCCTGGCCATCTGTCTCACCCAGAAAGGTCACAGTGCACAGATCTCTAAATTTACAACCCCTGAGGGAGAAAAGGCACCCAAAACCACTGGTACCCTCGTCCTCAGGTCCTGCTGAACGTCATCACCTTCACACTGCTCACACACGCACACATCGCACACACGCACGCTCAGAGCCAACGTACAGTCGTACGCACAGGGCCGAGAAACGCTTGCTCTCTCTGAACCGCCTGGAACCAATGCTGGAGATAATTGGTTTACAACCTGTAAACTCATACAAGGGCTTCTACCACCATAACACACAGATGCACACTGTTAATGTGTCTCAGCCAGTCATACGCACACACCAGTACTTCTCACCGCTGCAGTGGCAAAATGCAGACATGTCCAGAATTAAAGTATATGGAGCCTCGAGAGACTGGACGAGCCAAAGAGATAAATAATGAGTTTAAAAGTAGTTTTTAAATATTATTATTAATAGACAAAAAAAAAAAACACTGAACTCAACAGAATGGAAATTTAAAACACAGCTAGGTTATAAACGCGGAGTGCTTTATTCCTTTTCCTTAAAGTTATAGCATTACCTCTGACACTGAAGACTCCTTCCATAACTTAATGTCTTAAATTAAATAAAAGTATTTAAAGTAGGCAACAGCTGATACTGTACATTAAAGCCACTATGAGAGACATATCTCAATACAGGCTTTGCAATATGATATCACTATGTGATGCACTGTGTGAAACATATGGTGAGGACATTGTGGTACAATCCATCTAAATAATAAACCTTGGCGCACTGGTGAACTAAAGGCACTTCTTTATCAGAGAGAGTGTTCTGGGATGGAGACAAGAAGTAGCTGAAGCAAATACAGAGAGAGCATATGATTAGGATTAAGAGGGCTAAGAGGAAAAATGGAAAAAAAACACCTAGAGAGCTAAATGGAGCTCCCTGAGACTCCACCCTTTATAGCACCAATAAACAAGACAAGACTCGAGCTCTGTCACCTTTAGCTCTGACTGCTAATGGTGCCAGTGCTAGGATTCTCAATGAGGGTGTGAACACCTGAAGCTGGAAAAGGGTTACAGTTATATTAGGGTTTCATGCCTTGACCCAGTTTCTTTAGACGAGTAGCTCTTACATCACACATCATGATGTCCTGGCCTACCTCTGTCCCCAGAATCGTTTGCAGTTTGCATGTCAGGACCATATAGGGGTGAATGATGCAGTGAATTACCCCTTACTCAGAAAGTATTCACACATTGACAAACAGGACAGGATGAAGCGGTATAGACAATGAGTGAATAAGTGAGTGAATAAGTGAGAGTGTGGTTTTTTTTTTATTTCTTATGGGCTTTTAAGACTTTTCCACCAAGACTGCTGGTGAATAAGCTTTGTGCTTTGCAAATCATGAAATCTATTATATGCTGGATCATGGACTATTTAACTGGACTAAATATTTAAACAAAGGACACTTAAAATATGGACTGTATTAAGTAATAATTATCACTATTACAATGAGCGTATCATGTCCTGGACGAGCCCCCAAGATTTGCAGGAAGATATTGGATACGTTGTTAGAGTTGGGAGTTTAAGGTCTTCCCCACAGTAGTCAGTGTGGACAATGTTGATGTTGTTTTCGTGTCCACAGTAGAACCTGCAGAACCTGTGGTGGAGATTCGAGCTACACTACCTCGCTTTAATCTTCTTTATCCTTCTATTTCTTCAGGATCAAGGGATGAGGCCCGTGCCAAAGTGTGTATAGCAAGCCTCAGATTAAAGGGTAAAAATAAAACAGACAGAAAGACAGAACACAGAAATTGGCATGTTACAGTCACCCTCTCTGTGTTTGTTTAACAAAACAAAAGAGCACTTTTAGTAACAGACTGAGGCAGGTTCACTGCTCTAAGGAGCGCTTTGCAAAGTCGTGTATACCTGCAGCCGTTCGGCTCTTTAATGAGTCTCTGCAGGGAGGGGGTATTGTCAACCGCCTTGTTGCTGATGAGGGGTGAATTGCCACTGGACTGTATATCTGTTTATTCTCGCAGCTGCTGGACAATCTTACACACAGTATGTGCGAAATTTTCACAAATGTGTTCTTAAGACATTCTACCTCCCTGCACAAGTGTATATATAAATAGTACTTTTGTGTACTTGATTTAATTTATTTTATAAGTACTGGTGTAAGTTTTAGCTCTCTCTGACTGTTATTTGGTGCTGCTCACGATTAATAAAGATTTATCTAATCAAACCAATAAAACACAATATATATATATATATATATATATATATATATATATATATATTTTTTTTTTTGTAATATCAACAAATTGAACCGCTGCACTGTAAAAATAGACCAGGTTACAATAAAGTGTAATTTTCCCCTATTATTAAGATGTTATACTAATCTTTTTCACTATCATAAATTTATTTCACGGCGTCTGTATTAATACGGTAATAATAATAACTTTAAAGGAGCAACCAGCGATACTGGAGAACCACACTAAATAAAATTAACATTTAAATTTCCACTATGTATATTGAACAAAAATAAATAATTTGGATGTTTGTTATACTAATTAAACTAAATTTAATTAATTTACAAACATAATTTATTTGATTAAAATAGACATGATACCACTATGTCAAAGCTGCAGAAGCTCCGCCCACCAAACTCATAAAACCGCTTTGCCCAACCAGCAGCACTAAACACCGAGCTAGCTGACTGATCTATACATATAATAAAACTGTAAAGTTGGCGCAATCTGCACATTGAAGATATTTACAAAAAATAATAATTTGTGGGGATGTAATATGAGAATTTTTGTCTGTCTGTTTGTCTGTTTGTTTGTGCACACATCACATAAAAACTACTGAACGAATTTTTATGCGGTTTTATCGCAATCCGCCCACAAAAAGAGATGATATGTAACCTTGAAATTTAAATGGAAAATGGCCCTATATAATAAAATAAATCGACTTAATTTTTTTTTTCATTTTTAAAATTCAATTGATGGCACTGTACATTTTTTTTAACACACTTATGAGTGTGCAATTGAAATCTACTTTATACTGTAAATGCAATCTCACACCTTTATTCTGCATACATGTACTTCACGGTAACACGTAGACATTTTGGTTCATTCCAAAATTTAACAGATGGCGCTGTAAATGTTTTTTAAACGCACTTATGAGTGTGCAATTAAATTTTATGCGAACACAGTCACGGGCACAACAAGTAATAAAATAAAACATCTTTGCAAATGAACACGCACCCTGATGCTGACTGGCTGGTGTGTGTTTTGCTCATACGCAGGACAGACAGCTATTAGACCACGAGGGATTTCCTCTCAGTTTGATAAAAATCTAATTGGATTAGAATTGTTTACTCCTTAATAACAACAAGATGAGCAGTGTTGATTTTATTTTGTAAATTATTTTTAGTTTTTTGGTTCTGACACAACACATAAGATGATTCTGAATTGTATTAACTGAACTGGGCACAGAGGTTAGCATTGTGCCCTTACACCTCCAGGGTCTGTGTGTGTGTAGTTTGATCTTGGTGAGATCTTCCTTCTCTAGTTTCCTTCCACAATCGAAAAGCGTGTAGATTAGACTAATTTCGGACTGAAGTCAAGACATGGTATTAACCATACTGTAGTACACCTGTATGTACTGTACTGCTGTAGTGTACCATAATGTTTTCTTCTAATTTTGTAGACACATAATTTATATGAATTTAATCAAGACTCCATATGCTAATTCCTCTAGTGCTGCCACCTTGTGTGTAGGAAGAGGTAGTGAAAATGTAGAAAAAAAATGTGGAAAATTCAGGAATACAAAAAGATGTAACAATAAATAGGAAAAATATTATTTAAATAGTATTTAATAAGTTTAAGATTTAAACCAGAGTCCAAAAACTTACACGAGGAGTGCACTATTCACACACTGACCACTGGAGGGCGACACCAGGAGTAATGTCAGATTTCTGTGTGTGTGTGTGTGTGTGTGTGTGTGTGTGTGTGTGTGTGTGTGTGTGTGTGTGTGTGTGTGTTACAGTACTCCCATATCAGACCCTGGGAGAGCCAATATTTTATTTTCTGTTGTTACTAAAACAGGTCTAAAGCCTTCTGGCATCTTCACACGCTCTCTTCTCTCCATCCGTCTCTCTCATGAGCTTTCTGTCTATCTCCAGCACTCTCTCTCTCTCTCCTTCCAGTGTTTTCCATTTATTTAATATCTGTTTCTTTTTTGATTGTGTCTTTGTTGTTTTCTGTTTTTTATTTTCTTCTTCTTCTTATTATTATTATTATTAATGCTCCATTACTGTTTGCAGAATGTAATTCCCCCCAAATTAACATCTAATTATAGGAATGAAACACTTTGTGTCATGCTTTTATTGTAAAATAGTCAACAACACGGTGGTTTGATGAAGCAGATTTTTTTGTTACCATCCTGAAGTGAAATCTATTTAATTTAATCAATCTGTCTGAGTGGCTCTTATAGAAAATATACCCTCTGGCCATAAGAATCCAGAATTTCAGAGAGAGAAAAAGAGAAGAAAAGAAGTAGAAGAAGGAGAAGGAGAAGAGACATGGAAGAGAGAGATAGAAGAAGGAACAGAGGGAGAAAGAAACAGGCAAAAGATGAGAGAGGAAAAGAGTAAAAGAGACATGCAGAGAGAGAGAGAGAGAGAGAGAGACAGAAAGAGAGGGAGAAAGACAGAGAGGGAGACGATGTCTTTATCCAGGCAGAGAGACAGATAGACAAATGAATGCTAAGCAGAAGGCTCCACTCATTCTGCCCCTTTCATCCTGTTCTTCTCTTTAATGTTTACCAAGTGAGCCAGCAGCTAATCAGCATCTTTTCATTACAGCAAAGTGTGTGTGTGTGTATGTGTGTGTGTGTGTGTGTGTGTGTGTGTAAGAGAGAGAGAGAGAGAGAGAGAGAGTGTCTTGTGCTTTATTTCTAAGCTTTGGCAATACAAATGTAAATATTTGTCATGCCAGTAAAGCACAGTTGAATCTTGAATCTTGAATCTTGCGAGACAGAAAGAGAGAGAGAGAGAAAGAGAGAGAGAGAGAGAGAAAGAGAGCAGGAGAGAGAGAGAGAGAGAGACCACTTTGAGGTCCTTGTGCTCTCTCTTTTTTATGACTCTTTAATCCCTTGTTCTGAGATTTATCTTATCCTTCCTACTGACAGAAGCTTACATAGTGTGTGTGTGTGTGTGTGTGTGTGTGTGTGTGTGTGTGTGTGTGTGTGTGTGTGTGTGTGTGTGTTAATAAAAAACAGAATCTGTAATCTTTCCTGTCGGTCTCCTCTTTCACTCGAACAGTCATGCAGAGGAGCCCACATCCGGAGCGCTGGATCAGTAAGTCCTGGAAACAGAGGAAGAGAAATGAAGAGGGATGAAGCTCTGAGGCGGAGGAGGGAAAGGAGAGAACAAATTTCAGTAAACGGGTCTAAAATAAGCCCTTAAGCTTCAGATACACCCTTCAAATACCTACCTGTCCAAGTGACGAATGACAGCCTGACCTCTGTGTGTGTGTGTGTGTGTGTGTGTGTGTGTGTGTGTGTGTGTGTGTGTGTGTGTGTGTGTGTGTGAAAGAGAGAGAGAAAGAGAAAGAAAGAGAATAAATTAGTTATGACTTTTTAAAAGTTTCAGCACAACTTATTTTCCATACACACTCATACAGAGAGATTTGTCAGTTTATTAGGAACACATCCAGCCTCACTGCTTCGGCAGGTACCGCATGTGTAAGTTCTGTCTGCTATAAGTCATATTTAACCTGATTGATGAAAAAGGCAAAACAATTGACCTCAGTGTCTCTAAACGTGGCAGGATGTCATGTATTGGATTCTAACTCACCCCTGATGAAATATTAAGCTTTTCTCACACAAATGTTTCAAGGGTTTAAAAAAAGAAAAGGCGCCACCTGTGATCAGAAATAATGTGAATAAACCTCTGTGGGGTCCACGGCAAAACTGTTGATTTTGTGATGGTGGGAAGGTGGCGTAGTGGATGGCACAGTGGCCTCGCACCTCCAGGGGTGAGGGTCCAATTCTGTGTGCGTGGAGTTTACATGTTCTTCATGTGCTTGGTGAGATTTCTCTACAAGAACTCTGGTTTCTTCCTACAGTTTAAGCACATGCAGTTTAGGCTAATTGCCATTCCCAAAAACTAGTAGCCTAATGACATCCCATCCCAAGCGTCCCATGAGACAGGCTCCAGGCTGTACAGGATACGCGCTATAGAGAATGAGTAACAAATGAAATTCCTGCAGCAACTCCGCTTCATCACACCGTCCAGCCGTTGATTATTTTCCCATAAGGCTCAACATTTACTGTTGTGTTCCTCACTTGTTTGGGTGTCTGTAGCTACACCTGTCTTTTACACAACATATATTTTAATGAGCTGTTTCATTTCAGTCCGTCTTTGATCTCATCTTATTGTACACATGGGTGTTGACAGTAAAAGCCTCGGGAAATTTTTTTCTTAAATGCTAAGCATCCATCAGATATTCCTCACTCAATGCTGACGCATGTACTTATCACCTGAACCGTCCTCATAACTCATCCCTGGAAGCAGACTGAGGAACAGCGAAGCGAGCGAGTTGAGGAAGTAGAGCTCGTGAGAAGTCGCATCCATGTGCATGACATCACAGCATTACCATCTGATTTATCACTTCGATCTACACCAACATCTGTCTCACTGCTGCCTAGGCCTATGCACCAAAAAAATGCAGATGTGCATTCATGTGTGTTTGGTCAAAAGTCTGCGATAGACTATTGTAATTTTATTCATTGCTCACTCTGTTACATAATAAAATTCTACATGCTGGAGAAATAATATAAACCAAAATTATAAAACAGTATGCTTTTAAATAATGTATTTAGATTAATTACTTCTACTGAAAATACTTCTTTACTCTTTACAATGTACTCACCAAAACTGTCCTGGTTCTAGTCACATGACAGCTATACTGCAAATGGAAATAAAAAGGATATAGTGTTTAATTATGGCATAATTTAATTAAACTGAAAAAAGTGAGGATTGTTGTAGTGTAAGAGGAATAAACATCTTCTGCAAAGTAACAACTGTTTGAAGAAAAAAAAAACATTCTCAAAACCGAGGTTCTAAAACATTACATACTATTATTAATTAATGAAAGGAAACACAAGTGATAATTATTATTGCAGCACATAATTATGACTAACCTGTAATTAAAATCGTTGATTCTATGACAAAGAACAAAGTTGCATTTCTAGTAATTAAATGTTAATTACCTTTAATGTTTGGATAAAAAGTATGTTACATTTAATGTTTGGATAAAACAGTATTTGCATTGACCCATGACAAACTATTTACATTTTTGGCAAACCTACCCTGCATGTCTTCTTACGTGAAAGAAATATCAATGTAAAATTTCTCCACATGTGACTGCAAAGGTCTTAAACCTCCCTGGTTTCTTCATATTAAATTTAATTAAATGTACATTAAATTTGACATTAAAGCTGCAAACGGGTATTTAAAGACAATGTAAAAATGATTGTTTATGTAACAGCCTCAGCAGCGACCTCATTTCCCCTCTCGTCTGTTCCAACCACTCAGCATTCAGCATCAGCAGTAACTAATCACCGCCTGATCATCTGTCAGCATCAGCACCTGTTTCTCACTGGTTCATTTCTTCAGTTAGATGCTTTTTTATACTTGAATGATTCACAGTTCACTGTGTTGCTTAATGAACAGAAACCATTCAAGAAAAATTTCAAGAAAATTGGGCTGAAAATGAAAAAAGACCTTCAGGAAGCCTGGAGAACTATTCCTCAAGACTACTTAGAAAATACAACTAAGTTTCTTTTTTTCTTTATTTTTTTTTTTTTAAAACAGCATAGCATATTTATCTTCCACCTTCACAGCTTATACAGCCTCTCACACAGAACTGTTCAGTCAGATTTCCTCTTACTGACGGATACACACTTTCCACTTAAGTGTTTTACAAAACTTGATTGAAATTTTATCTCACAGCACAGACGTGTCAAAACTAGTCGAGTTAAAACTTAAGTAGTGTGATGAACGCCTCACACGTGAGACAGATGGCCTCCGGGCCTGGATTCCTGATGAGTTCAGATGCTTGGGTGTGGTGCAAAGGTGTGACTCTGTGTGAGAGTCAGGGAGTTTATAGGGTTTCAGATCCCTAGGAGGCATAACTGTTCATGAATTTAGACAGTTGTTACATCTCGTGTTGCCTAAAAGTGTGATTTATTTAAAGATAGAAATAGGGCATGATGTTTTTTCCCCCTGAAATTGTTGACAGTTTACTGGTTTAATTTAGCTGATTAAAAATTCTTGTGTTAATAATTTTATTTAAAATAATATTAACACATTTAAATTCTATTTGGTAATTATAAATGAATATAATTAATACTTTATTTAATACTAATATTATTACTAATACATTATTATTATTATTATTTAAAAAATGTTAACAATACTAATATAATTAATAGTACTTTGTAAAAGGGGTTGGGGGGGGGGGGGGTCTGGCACTTATCCCAGGGGACTCAGTGCACAAGGCGTGGTACACCCTCTATGTGGTGCCAACTCATCTCAAGACACAAGCACACACCCTCAAACACCCAACACCTCAGAAACACACACAGCTCACAGCTTATTATTTTACACAGCGAGCTAAACTAGATAGCGTAAACTTTTTTGTCCTAAAAACTTTCTTGTGCAAATCTTTTACAACAATGCTGTACGGGTCCATGCTCATGCACTCTTAATCACACAAATGTGTTTAAAGAAGTACATTAATATAGAAATATAATTTACTGTACAGTCCAAACTACTGTCTGAGAGCGAGAGAGAGAGAGAGAGAGAGAGAAAGGACCCAGGTGCAGACTTGTCATAAACAAACACTGTGAAAGACACAAATAAACATGAATAAGACTTGGGACATTTAGCTGATCACCAATTCAAGGAATCAACAACAATGCAATACAATCCCTGTTTAAGACAAGACTGTTATTACTTCCTGCAGTTGTGTGTAAAAGGCACTGGGGTGGAAATAGGGGTAGTTATTATTGTACCTTTAAGACAGCAGTGGAGGGGGTTATGGATGAAATGGGATCTGTTTGGAACACATCACACTTCTCAAAATGACACACTGCTGTTCTGCCATGCTTTGCTTTTTAAAGCAGCTAACCATACAGACGAAAAACAGCGAGTTTTTTTTTTAAGGCTCGAACTCCATCTGCTTCACTTCTCCTCCTAATGTGCCATTTCAGTGTCTATGTAAATGAGCTACTGCAGAGCGACGCCCCTTCAGGGGACAGCAGAGCTGAGCAATTGATCTTTTTGCAGACACATGACTACCATGACGTCAGTCACAATAGCAGATGGCAGAAGCACTGTTAAACGACATTAGGTTATTAAGTATTTTAATTGATAATCAGGTTTACTTTATTATTATTATTATTCTAACGTTATTACCTCAGACGGTGGACAATTATGTGATTTCCTCTGGATCTGGGGTTGTTTGATTGCAAAAACATTAGCGTTAGCTCATTCATTGTTTCGCTACAAATGAGATGATGAAATGGTTTGGGACATTCCCGCTAGCACCAGCATTTTTGATAGCATTGCCACTAACACTGCTGGGAAAGTAGAGACGTACACGAATGTATACAGTGATGTAATGATGTGACTCACTAACCCATGGAAAAGCAAAGCCAGTTTTTAGGAGGTTCGCTATTAAACCGGCTCTGAACCTGCACTAGCATCAGGCATGAACTAGCACCTGGTTCACTTGGGTAGAAAAGGGACTTCTGTTCCAATGAATGCCTGAAAACAGTTACAACTTTAACTCTGACTTTTAAAGAAGTGTTAAGACTATTGTACTGTAGGTAAGATGATTATTGGGGCAGTGGTAGCTCAAAGGGTTAAGGAACTGAGTTACTGATCAGAAGATCGGCGGTTCGATCTCCAGCTCCACTAGGTTGCCACTGTTGGGCCCTTCAGCAAGGTCCTCAACCCTAACTGCTCCAGGGGCCCTGTATTATGGCTGACCCCAGCTATGCTGGGATATGCGAAAAAGCAATTTCACTCTGGGATTAATAAAGTTCTTAATGTTTTAAATGTAATGGTCTTCTCACTTGTCTTCCCAAGAAGACCATTAGACAGCTGCAGCTCATCCAAAACGCTGCTCCCAGGATTCTGACTAGAACCAGAAAATCTGAGCACATCACACCAGTCCTCAGGTCCTTACATTGGCTTCCTGTAACATTTAGAATAGATTTTAAAGTCCTTTTACTCGTTTATAAATCACTCAATGGTCTAGAACCTAAGTACATTGCATATATGCTTGCTGAATATAAACCTAACACATCACTCGATCATTAGGTTCGAGTCAGTTAGAAATGCCAAGGGTTCACACAAAACAAGGAGAGTCTGCTTTCAGCTATTATGCTGCCTGCAATTGGAACCAGCTTCCAGAAGAGATCAGACGCACATTAGTCACTTTAAGTCATTAGTCACTTTAAATCTAGCCGTGCATTTATTGAATGAGAACTGTGCTACGTCCGAACTGACTGCACTATATTTTATGCATCATACATTTTCTATTTTTATTTGTTTAAAATCAACGTTTTGAATTGTTTTAAAAGTTTTTATTGCTAACTGTTTTATTTTAATTTTAATTTTAAATCATTTTAAAAGGTGTTTTGCTATTAATTTTAATTTCCTTTTATTTCTATTTTCTTCTCTTTTATGTAAAGCACTTTGAATTACCATTGTGTATAAAATGTGCTATACAAATAAACTTGCCTTGCTTAAGACTCCTTATGTAACTGTAAAAGAAAAGCTCATTACAGTTTCTGGCCAATGAAATTTAGGAATTCTACAATGATTAGATGACAAGATTTAAGCTTCAAATTCTTTCAACTTGTCCTCAGGCTGGAAACATCAATCTAATTTACAAACAAACACGGACACTTCCTCTTACATGAGCTAAATTTTGTTTACATTTTATTTAATCTGAAGTAAATAAACTCAGAGAAACACACTCCTGAAACAGAATGTGAACCAATGCTAAAAGGCGAGGAATTCTCCATGCTTTCTTTACCTGAGAGAAAAGGGCACGGATGAAACGTCATTCAGGTTCTGGCTGTCTGATTGGATGAATTCTAATGTATGCAGGCAGCGTTGTCAGGCACACAGGATTGATCTCCAAAGGGGGAAAAAGGAGGGAGAAGGAGGAAAGAGACAGTAAGTAAGACAGCTGCAGGCACCAGGACAAGTCTGGACTGCAGTCCCAGAGAGAGCTACAGTGCTGCTGAAGTATCGGCTTATACCAGGCTTGAAAAGACACTTTAGAGTCTTTGGAAAGGAGGGAAAATGTTACCTGGATGCTGATGGGCGCGTGAGACAGTCAGTGCAGTGCTCACCTGTGAGGGAAGCTCGTCTTTCTCAGAGGATTAACGTAATGCTTCAGGAGAGCTGAAGGGGTTCTGCACTTTCACAGGTAAGTTCCAGATTAAAATGGCTCCTTAGTGAAAGTTTCGGGAATATATAAGTGCAATGTAAATCAAAAGGCATTAGGTGGGTTTCATGCCATTAACTAGAGATGTAGGTGGGAGTTAATACAGGGGCAGTTGGAGTTCAGCCAAAAGTAACAAGCTTAATATAATTTATGAGAGTGTTTTTGGCAGCTATGGACTAAGACCTTTTGCTTCAGATATATATTTGTAATGTTGTTCATGCATTAAAACAATTAAAATGGGCAATTTGAGCATTTTCTTTGTATCTGCAGTAACAACATTTTCAAAGAACTATAAATTAAAGACAAAGGTGTCTGTATCCTTTCATGTCCTAACTTTGCTCCTGTTTCTAAACTTGCCACTCAGGTGTTTATTTGCTATGCACATCAGTAACACTTTATTTATTATTTATTGATATCAAATAATTAACCAGTAAGATTTAACAACATGATAGAATTGTTTATACTTCAGGTTACTAAGTTTCATATGAAAAGTGACTACACATAACAAATCAATTGGTTATAGCATCACAATTATGAAGTAATTAATACTAGCTAACTTGTAATTTTCTTTTAAGTTGCATTCAAATAAATGTAGATTTTCCTGTATTTCAAAAAAACAAAAACACATTCATTAAAAAAAATTCCAGATCTTTCATCAATAAAGAAAGATGAGCTGAGACTAAGGTTTGCAATTTTTTAACCAATAGATGAACATGTTAACAATTAATAATCATTAATGGTAACAAAACACTTGTTTTAATTTTTTTATTTAAACAATTTTAGTGACACAATCCCAACAAATTAGTTATGTAAGACAATTGAATGAAGTTTTGTCTTACAAACTTGTCTTAGTTTAAACAAACAGAATGAAATATAAATAATAAGTTGGTGGTGGTGGGGAGGGGGGGGGGGCGTGTGCAATGGAAAACACGCCCTCTTGTGGTGTATAAGTTAAGAGATACACAAGCTACAGAGACATATTGTGAAAAACAACTTATAGCTGCTGCAAAACAAGTAGACAAAACAAGTTGTTTTCTGGATGAACTTTAAACATTAATATACAAGAGTAAAAATAAAAAAGAATTTGTCATTATTTAATCATTTAAAAAGTTGACATTAAACATGACATCATGGAGAATAATTGACATCAGGGTAGTATAAATAACTTATTATTTTCCTTTAACAGCACCAAATAACCTCCTTATGTAAAATATGCTGTGTATCAAAAACACGCCGGAACCTCCTTGATATAAAGGTCTGCATTAAATTTCTTTATTAGTTGCATATTTTATTTTTTCACTTTGTGGAAAAATGTCCAACACACTTCCTCCAGTATTCTATCACACAGTTACTTTAACTACGAATTGATCTGGTTCCCTGAGTATTTTCCCATGATACCCCAGTGCAGTTCATTTACTGTACCAGTTGAGGATGTTAGCTAATTATGGAGTTGTGTTAAGAAAAGGAATGCAGGAGTATGCAAAGTGTGTTTTCTCTTAGTGCTGTGAAATAGTCCTACCACAGAGAGCATTAGTCTCAGTCGCATGTGGCTTGTGGTTTCTAGGATTAAGCAAGGTTTTTTTGTTCATGCACAAAAAGTTTTTATCACAAAGGATCTGTGCTCTTACTTTTTATTTTTCTTCTACTTGTCTTGGAGGGAAAAACTGTAAAAAAAAAAAAAAAAAAAAAGCCTGATGAAGTTGATGAAAAATGCAGGTCAAGTGCAGTGATTGCAGGACTATGTACCTGTGTCTGCTGATTAAACAGTCGTAGAGAATATTTTTGTAGGTGAATCCATGTTTTCAACACATCCATATTTGTTTCTGTTTAAGACGCTTCAGATTTTGAGGTTGTGATTGTAAAGATTTAAAACAGCATCAGATTTGTATCTCTTCTCAAGGATTTTACAAAACACAACCTCGTATACATCTGAATAGATGCTTATATAGCGTCCTGTCCCGCTGTTTGAACTTCATATCAAGACCGACTGACCGAACATTACATGAGTAAAAAGCCCTTGTTTTTTTCACAGCTGTTTTTTTTTTCAGGTCTCCTGATTATTGTGACTTTTACAGGGTTTGCATTTCATAAAATACTTCTCCTTAAGAGATATAATGAGAAATTAAAGCCCGAAGAGGTTAGGAAATATAGCGAGGTTTTATCATCTTCACTCTCTGGGGTAGCAGTGCTCTCTGATACAGCTGTGAGACACACCTGTTGATGCACGCTCGTATCTAATGAGGTGTTTAAGTTAAAGAGAGCTGCAAGAGATAATAAGAGGATCATACTGGCAAAGTAAAGAAAGTTATTAAATAAAAAAACACTTAGAATTACATATATCGCATGATATACTGTATTCCTACAAGCAGAGAGTAACATTTCTGTGTGAGTATGACGTTTAGCAAGGAATGAAACACACATGTGAGTGTTTATCATGATATCTAGTTGATGATATAGATTTTATTACAATTCTAAACAAGGTTGCATATAATTTGTATAGTTTAGATCACCACCTTCAGAATTATAGAGAAACTGCGCCATTTTACCACCTCAAATAGAAACATATATGAATTACATTTTTATTAAAAATATATATTTTGTAGTCAGCATGGTGATACACAAAAGAATTGCAATACATCACTGAATCGATCCCCCCCCACACACACACCTCTAGTAACTCTATATAACTCAGCGCTGCTGCACTACACACATCCCTGATGCTGTAAAGTGTTTCACTACACAGATTAATTAGTGTACACAGGTACGTGAAAATAAAGACCATGCTGACTAAAATAAAACCATCATATGTTATAACACTCCTGCTATAAGTAACATACGGTATACAAATGCACCAGACTGACTCAGAGCAGTGGGTAATATGTTGGTCTACTGATCTCAAGGTCACTGGTTTTAATCCCAGTGCAACCTTTAATAAGACTAGAGTATCTGATGAAATGCATGCAGGCTATTAGCATCAGCACCTCCGTTAGCCATATTAGCTACAAAGATTATAGACATAGGAAAGAAAGTCACTTTACTTTACGATAAGTTCTGGTTCCAAAGTAAAAAAAAAAAAAAAAGGTCGGTCTAAATGAGTTAACTTGCTGTTTATACATGAAAGGAGTTAATAAAGTTTCAGTACTGTACACAACCCTGTTATACACTGAGCTGCAACTGTTGGGCGCTCGAGCATGGAATCACTCTGGATGAGGGCATCTGCCATAAGTCTACATCATAAATCTAAATGATCTTCTTTCACTAGGGTGTGAGGGCAGAAAAATACAGTTACAGCCGCCTAAACACTGGCCAGTGTCTTTGTCTCAAGTTCATAAACAAAATGTGTTGCTTTAAAAATGTTGTTAGAAGATGATAATCATCATTCATGAGTGTATGAATGTAAATGTGGCGAAAATATCATTTGAACTTGTTTTTTTTTTTTCATAATTATTTTTGCCTTTTTTCATCAACAGACAAAAATTGCACATCATGAAAATAAAATTATTTTTTAGATTTGAGTTTTATCTTAAATTTGCTGAGAGGCCTGGTCAGTGTTTATGTAGTACAGTTAGTGTAAAGTGTGTTCTGTAGGCTACATTACAGCCAAAGACAAACTACAAGAGAAATGAGTGACATGTCAGTCCCTAGTGTGACCAAAAGTTTAGATTATTTTACTTATTCAGAATTCAGTTTTAATCCATTTTGGGTTCGATTTCTGGTCAAACAAACCACAGGACTTTAAATATAAAACTTGCCTCATAAATATTTACAACACAACCTGAGTGCATTATTTAATAAAAGCAGGCTATATTTAGATGAAGACGTGGTGGACCAAGAGTTGAAGAGTGTCTTCAGGCTACGTTTCGCTCCCGCATGGTCTTTACTGGACGAATTCAGCAGCTGTGATTCAGGCTCTGTGACTCCTCTGCTTCATCAGTTCAATCTGTTTCAGCCAGTTTGTGTCTCTCGTCTCATCCATTCCTTCATTCATTCAACCGTCTATTTACTTCCACACTTACCATCAAAATATGTCCAGCAGATGCACTTCAACGGCAGAGGAAATACCACCTCCCCTCATGCTCAGTGTGTGTGTGTGTGTTTGTGTTTGTGTGTGTGTGTGTGTGTGTGTATGTTTGTATGTGATGTAGAAAATGATCTGCTGTTAGTCTGAAGCTTTTTATTAGACGCTTCTCTTCAAGCTTCAGGCTTCCTGAGGTCAGTCCAATCTGTGTTGCGGCTTCATATGTTAATGCTGAGTGTTTCCTGTTTGTACTAGTCCCTTTATTATCCAGCTAAACTGTTCTGTTTAAACGATCTGCCAAGAAGACATCTGTGGATGTTAGGAAGGTCGTCTGAGTGCTAGACATGCTTTAGAGACCACAAAGCTCTGCCTGGTCGGATCGCTTAACCTGATCTTGTTTTACTGTATATTCTGAAAAGATCTTGACATTTCGCCCAGCTCTTGAATTTTAATAGTGTTATGATCATAATCATTTCTGACTAAATGCTAATAATGATAATGGCTAACAGATAAACATGCCTTCTGCAAACCAGATTCTGGAATTTTGTCCACGGTTTGGCCACGCCCCTTTCTTTTCCCTCTTTAAAGTCAACTTTAGACTCCTTTCCAAACGACGTCACCGATAGGATTATGTTTCATATACATTACATATACATTATACATACCTTATACATTATTTGATCTTTATTTTGTGTGTTTGTGTTTACACTATACACCTTTAGCTTTTATAAAAACCATAAATATTATGAATCGTATTGTAGAAATGTAGAATGCTGCTTTAAGGATGTACTGTAGCAGATGATCTTTATTCCGCGTTTGGCGTGTTACCGCTAAGGATGTAAAATCTGCAGGCTTAAACGTTCCAAGTTGCTAGATTAAACATGTTTTCAGGAAGAGAAAGTGGCTTAATTGCAGTCTTTAATGTAAAGGTAGAACACATGCACATACTGTATGACTCCTCTGTGAGTGAGTGAGTGAGTGAGTGAAATTTTTTTTTGCATGTTATTGACATGCATTTTGAAGCCCAGCCGTAAAAACTGACCAAAATCATTAAAAAAGGTGCACACGGTGCAAACAGGATCCAGGAACTCGCCAGGACGATGGCACAAGGATGGTGGTCATGATTACAATCCTTCTTTCAATCGGCAGTTTTAAAAATTTTGCATGGGCTGTATGGAAAGCCATAAGGCTAAACATTTGGTGAATATTTAAACTCTGAGACGGGGTAATAGTTACCCTTAATATGTTTTCTTTTTCACTCTGTTTGACCTATTTCCGCTTATTCATCATCAATTTTAAGGGTCGTTGTCCAACAGTTTGTAGCCCAGCAGTTGACATGCATTTTGTTCCCTCACTCTGCATCCTCTCGCTCGCCTCTCCAATACTCTCGCAATTTTACTTAAAGATCTTTTTCTATTGTTTCTTTCTAACCTGACATGACTTTTCCCCAGAGATTTAATGTTTTTAACCACTGAATGGTCAGTGGTTTAATGGGTAGCACTGTTTCTTTGCACCTCCAGAGTCCGGGTTCGATTCCCACCTCGGGGTCTGTGTGTATGGAGTTTGCATGTTCTCCCTGTTCTTAGTGGGTTTGCTCTGGGTAAACTGGTTTCCTCCCACAGTCCAAAACCATGTAGGTTAGGTTAATTGGAATTTCCAATTGTGTGTAGTGTGTGAATGAGCATGTGTGTGTCTGTGTGTGCCCTGTGATGGATTGGGAGCCATAAGACTTCTGAGATAGGCTCCAGGTCCCCCGTGACCCAGGATAAAGCGGGATAGACGATGAGTGAGTGAACATTGGTATAAATGTTATTTTGGTATATATTGGTATTTATAATAAGCAAATCAGTGTCTGACGAATTTAATTGTTGACTAGTTGGTGACGTCACTGTGCACATTGTTCTGGTCTGACATGTAGAGTAGGGATCAACGCTCATTTAACTGGAGTGAGCAATGGAGCAAAGACAAAACCTTCACAAGCAAAAACAACAACAACAACAAAGTATTGAAGCATTTAACTTATTTCACTTTCACAAGGGGAACCTACACAATACTTGGATTAAAGTTTTACCTTGTAATTTCATGGCTGATCGATGTATTCTTGAGTAAAGTATTCATCTACACTGTACTGTCTTTGTTGTTAATTAGCACTACAACATTATTATTATTAAAACATATAATTATGCCTAAAACAACCTACAGCTATATTTAAAAGCTGCCAGCTAAAGAAGAGCCATTGTGTAATTTCACAAATCATAATCCGAAAAGTTAAATATTAGTTTCAATGATCAAAGATTATTCTAAACTCAGAATAACCATTAGTTACATAAAACATGAATGATTTTGTAATTGCAATTGAAAACCTGATCTTTTATCTGATTGTGATTTATTATCTAAGTCATTGATAATATCCTATTACTATACGACTGTTTCTCATTTAAATCATCGTAATAATCTTATTTGATCTATTTTTAAGCCATCTTGTTTCACGTTTGCTGAATTTAAAGGTCTGTATTTTCTGTCTCTGTTTCTACAGTATAATCCGTCTCTATATACATACTAACACTGTCTCCCTAAAAGCAGTGTCAGTCACACTTTACACCCAGGAAACAACACACAGCCTATTATACAGTACTAAATATTTACGATTAACAGCTGTAAGATGCACGCGAGAGCAAAAATCAGGGTAAACTTATCGGGAAGGTGTTCAAATAAATCTTTTTTATCACAATATATTTCACCTTGTTATACTTGTTCCTACAAAACCCCCAAAAACAGAACATCTGTGTGTTATCTCAGGACTAGCTTATTTTTGGCTTTATCTCCATGTCTCCACTAATCCTGTCTTTACTTTTCTTTTATCCTTTCACTTGGTCTTCTTCCAAACTTGCACAGTTGATGCGTGAACAACCTTCAGGCTGTTTGCTGCATGTTTTTATTCTGAATTCATCCATATTTTCTTTTTCATTTCCACATTTCAGCCATAACATTAACATCATATAACATTACCATATTAACATTGATTATCAATTAATTATATACCAACTGATGACAGGATCATGGGCACACATGTGTGGATAATGTTTTTATTCACCCTCGTATATTCTTCATGCACAAAAATACCCGTACAGTATAATCTAGATAATTAACATTACATGCTCTAAACTAAGCATCAACTATACCTCTGTAGTACTAACTAGCTACTTGCTAACTTGATTATTGTAGAGCGTGAGCATTAGATTACTTTATGTCTTGTCTTCAGTCATTATTTTATCATATTTACTCTTGACTGTTTAAAATGGGGCCATGTTTGATGTTAGTCACATCTGCCCTTGAAGATTGTTTCACACTTTGTTAACATTTTCATAGACTTTCAGTCACCTTCAGGGGCCTCCTTAAAATTCAAGGTTCCAAGCAAAAGAGCTTTGAATCGATCGATCGGATTAAATATTTGGGCATTGCGATTTTTTATTTGAGTAGATTCAGTAGCACTAATGTTTTCTGTCTTTGTAGTTATATAAGCAGTTATATTTTTTACAACTTTTAAAGTACTAAAAACTGCTAAAAGTATCTTATAGACATAAAATGCTGTGTAACTTGTGTTGTAGATTGCTTAAATGTCATGAAATATATTTTTTTCTTGCCCACTGCTCTACACTCCAGTCCAGTAGGTGGCGGTAATGCCCCACCTGCTTATAAACTTGAGGGAAAAAAGTGAAGAAGTAATTTTTATTTTCAGCAAAAGCTGTGGTGTATTTTTTTCACTGTCCATTCCAGACCTTTTAATGTTTTTTAGTAATCAAAACTGACCCATCAATTCAATTACGTACAAAAATTTGCACGACTTAACCAACAGAAGATCTGCATTTGAATTGCACAGCTCAACCGAGCCATGAAGAAATGCACAAGCAGAATACAGATAGACTTTGATCTCTTTCTGTTTTTTGACCATGTAGCAAGTTACAGATCCTGTCCAAACAACCCTTTATTTTTGGTTTTTGTGTGTTTAGGCCTTAAAACTAGAGACATACAGACCAGAGGTTACAATAAATCCTCATCTATATTTCCAATATTGCTTAAATAGTAACAGCCTACACGTGTAGTTATTGTTAAATCACGGGGAAGTTTACAGAGGAGGGATACCTTTATTAATGAGCTGAAGTTCAGGGACATGATAAGACACGTCTCTCATGATACTCCTGGTTTCTGTGTCCTCTCTCTTCTCTTCTCCTGAGTCCACAAGTATTCAACACGTGTTCTCTCTGTGAACCAGGCCGGCTGTGTCAAAAACTCCATTCTGTGGTCAGTTAATTATTTCTGTGTGGATTTAGTGTCATGTTCTGCTGGAAGATTTCACCAGAACCTGGTTGCAGCTCGTTAGCAGAAGCCTGATCTGCTTTTATACCCTGCAGTGACTCGCTTTATGTCTTTTCAAAAGATATTCTGTCAAATGTCAGTTTCAGCAGATGCTAACATTCCACACCTTTTATTTTTGGCTTCCAGCTAGAAGAAGAAATCTTTTACATGATACACAAGTCATGTGCTGTTATATTCATGATTTATTTGAATGATGGATAACCTTTAACATGGAAAGTGGCAAGCCTCATGGCCTTACAGGGTGATCGTGTGTACACATGTACACTCATGCTTGCGTGTACGGACATGGCGTCTTGCCAGGGCCGCGGTGTTGGCTGGTACAATGCTGAGCTCCTGACCCTCGATGTGTTGAGGCGCACCCCTCAGCAAAATCATGTTCAAACTGCAGGTGCGATAAAGAGATGCTCGTTATGTCAGGATAAAGACGGCAAAACATCATCAGCTTTTGTGTAGTACAGCAGAGTATAAACCTAACTTGTCATGGAGCACCAAAACAAGTACTGAAGCAGGCAACAAATCGAGAGAGCTGAAAATACAACTGATAAAAAAGCGGGAAGTGAATGACACTTTAATATCCCCCAAGAACTGGGCACAGTGTGGCAATGCCAACCGAGTGTTTGTTAGTTTAACCTGGGTGAGCTTCTACGGTTAGGGTTAGAAAACACTATGGTAATTATATTAGATTAAAACATATTTACATTTGATTAGTTATGGAGGGCGTTCAAGCCAAACCAGACTTTTGGTTGTGCGGAATAACAGAACACGATTCTGAGAGTAAAACTCTCTTTGTTCTATACAATCATCTGCTACACTTATGCACTTATTCCAGTGTTTCACTAGTGCCTGGACACCATCAAAGCAAAAAGTTTACTAGCCATGATCTAAAACACTGGCCTACCAGGATCTCCTTTAACAGCCCAAACATGTGGAAATGGCTTGGAGGGATCAGGACTGTACGGGACATAACTCAGGCAATAACTCCCAGCCAAGTTCCTGTAACGTACAAGTGTTGATGGTGAATGATGGTGTGTACAGTTCACACAGACAGATGCATCTCGTCGGCAAGTTGGTAACAAATTATTCAAGGATCAGGCTTTTCATGCACTTGTAACTTGAACACTCCCTTACAGCTAAATAGTATAATAAACAAACCAACAAAACCAGCATGGTGTTTCTATCAGAGAACTTAACGAGTGCTTATAGATCACACTGCAACCAGAGCTTCAGGTGATGAACCTTGAACCTTTTTTTAAAAATAGATAACTCTGATTGGTCGTGCTAAATTCGCTTTTTTAATTATTACAAAAAATGTAAGTTGTTTTAAAGATGTTTTACCATACATGATAAATTCTGGGAGTGTTATATATGAGCTCGGGATTTTTAATCAGTGCCAATCATCTACTGTACGTTCCTCTCTTGTGTGGATTAATCTAATCTAATAAACCAGATCAGACAGTGAGCTAAAAACAAACATTACTTGAATATACAATACTGGGATCAAATGTGTGTGTGTGTGTGTGTGTGTGTGTGTGTGTGTGTAGGTGTGTCAATACTATTCAGGATAAAGTTATGGTACAGGTTTAAACTCCTTAACCCTTAAGGGCATTAAATCACATAAACCCAAATCAAACACTCCAGACTTATTAGAAGCTTCTGTACATGAAAAAAAAAGTTTAACTTTCCAGACATTAGAGTCATAGGAAAAGAAACCCCAGACTTACTCATTATCTCTGCCTGAATTCAGTCTTTAAAGGTCTGATGACATGTTTATGGATGTAGACGTGTGTTGGAAACTATCTACAGTACCTGTACCTTCCCCTGCTCGGGGAGACAACAGGACATGTTCAGCTTAGCCTGCTCTTTCTTTATGGACTTGTGTTTGCTCTAGACATATGAAGAGAAGGAGGATGTTCATCTTTGAGGCACAAGATGAGGCATGTTTCTGCGACTTGACAGCCTTTATGTCATTGTATACAATCATTACATTGGTTGATATTGAATGTTACATCAATCACCAGTTTATTATTGCAAGTCACATTGAACTGCTGAAGTATCTGCATGAACAATATCTCCAGCTTGTGATGTGAAGCTGTTAACGCCACGATGCTCTCAAAAATTAACTGGAGGTGATGATTAATGGTCTAAAACAGCAGCTTCGAGAGTGGCATTGACGTTTTTATATTATCATATCATTTTAATATGTTTAATATAATTTCTAGGAAACAAAAGTCAGGGGAAAAAGTGTGCTTTGTATGAGATATGACAATTAACACATTATTTCAATGTTTATTAGATACTTTTGATAGTCTTAAATATTCCTAAATCTTTAAGAAATATATTTGCTTGAGACAACACAGACAGTAAATGTTAGTGGTATTGAATTAAATCAAATTGAAAATTGCAACTCCCCAAAACAGTCTGTCAGTCTACACATATTCCACAGACCTAGTGGCTGTAGATACAGTAATAGCTACAGATACAGTAATGTATTAATATAAGTGCATTAATTTAAACCTCTGATTTGCAGATGCACTACTGTACATACTCAGTAAGACTGTAACTGATGAGGAGCTACTGTACATACACATTTGCTAAAGTGATTATAGAGGATTTTAGGCCCGCTTCTTTACTAGTTAACGTTAAATTCTTATGCCAGTTTTACAGATATTTATCAACTTTAGACTCCGGATTGATGGTGCACTCAGTGCTACAGTTACCTTTACAACACCATGACATTGAGTTTATCATGTTGGTAAAGATGGGGAGGTTTGGATCAGTAGATAGAGAGATACTTACTCACTTACTCATTTACTCCCTCACTTACTCCCTCCCTCACTCATTCACTCCCTCACTCTCTTACTCCCTCCATCACTTCCTCCCTCCCTACCTCCCTCACTCCCTTCCTCCCTACCTCCCTACCTACCTCACTCACTCCCTTACTTCCTCACTCCCTCTCTCACTCCCTTACTCACTTCCTGACTCGCAATAGATACAGTAACAGAGCACAGGTTGTAGATGTGATGGCACATTGTATATCACATATAATCGGGGCCAGGGTTAGCTCAGTGGTTAAGGCATTGGACTACGGTTCGGAAGATCCCAGGTTCAAACCCCACAACCACCAAGTTGCCACTGTTGGGCCCTTGAGCAAGGCCCTTAACCCTCAACTGCTCAGATGTGTAATGAGATAAAAAAAAAAATTGAAGTCGCTCTGGATAAGAGTGTCTGCCAAATGCCTAAATGTAAATATAATCAGTATACACAGAGTAATGCAAGAATTGACCAAAGTTACTAGTGCAACACTTATAAACTACAAGATATATAAGAAGTGTATAAATAAAGCACATAAATTACAAGTAAAAAACAACAACAACAACAACAAGTGACGGTTGGGCCTGTCAGTACTATAATAACATATTGATGCACTGCATGCTGGGTATTGTAGTGTTTGGATAAAAACATGATGGGATTATGCTGTGTTTGTTCAGAGTAAAGATGTGGCACCGGGCGTTGGTGGCTGCGGTCTTGCTGTCTCTCCCGAACAGATCTACAGCTCAAGGTAACGACTTAACAAAAGCTCAGCCACATAACGCACCAACACCAGTGTTGAAAAAAGAGTGAGTGAATGTAATTTAGCTGAATGCTCATGGTTCCATTTTACACTTATCTTAAATTAATGTAAAAACATGTGAGTTGGTGATGTTTTAAACTCTTGTTTTAACTTTGATACATCACTCTAATACACAGTATTAATGTTGTTCTCACAACCTTTTGTAGAGATTTTATCAGGCGTTACTTACAAGAATTTGATACTGAAGCTGAAATGTGTTAAAATCAGTGATATCAGTGTCTGTCATTTAGACCAGAGAAAGAATTCAGATAATCTCACTGCATTTACAGAAAGTTAAAACAAACACCTTGAGAATCGAACCTAATTTCATAACTTACTCTCATGGAAGCTGCCCAACCCGTTATAATACTCACATGAATAGATAAAATAATTATAATAAACACAACAGGATAGATCTTCAGAAACACTGTTGTGTGGGATTCACAGGAGTTTAATGAATGTGAAATGAAGGAGAAATAAAATCTTACTCAGTAATAAGCTACATTTTACATTAAGGACTAAAGAACATAAATAGATGGCCTTGACCTTTGACCTTTCCTGTCTTGTATCCAGCACACATCAGGTCCTGTGATTATGAAACAATTTGGAGAAGCATCCTGAGTCCTGTAATAAATACTGTATATAGCTGGATATTAAAAGTGAATCTCTTATAAAGTCAGATTAATGATTCTGCCGAACGTCCCGTCATGTCACACTTTACGCAACGCGCTGACTAAACGCCTTTCTCCGCACACAGGCACGTGTAATAATGTCGCCGCTGCGGATATCGTCTTCCTGGTGGACGGATCGTCCAGTATCGGGCGTGCCAACTTTGGTCTTGTAAGGAGTTTCATGGCAGGGCTGATCAGACCCTACACGCAAGCAGTGGGAGCATCTGGCATCCGGGTCGGAGCGGTGCAGTACAGCGACACGGCGAGGTTTGTCTCTCTTTAGCTGTCATTTGACTCTGTCCATCCTGTTACCGTGAATACTGTACAAATCAGCTGTTAGTTCACACAATCATACAGGATGTCACATGTATAAGTGAACTGTGCTGTAACTACACCCGGCTCCGCAAACTCTTACAGAACACGAGTCCTTAGCAGAAGGTCACCTTGCAGAATATCTGCATGAACTGATGAACACATCCTTCACCAAACTGTCTTTCTTGTGTTTAACACGCCCAGAGTGAATGAGTGCAGTTAGTATTTGTCATTGATTAGATGTGCTGTGACTCACTTTCACAGCCTTTTTCAGCATCTATTTTATGTATCATCTATCCTCAGTCACCTTATTATCTGTGTTAAACTCACCGCTGTCACACACAGCCAAGTAACCGCACAGCGATTATGGGAAGCCGTTAGAATCAAACACGGTCATATGATTAATACGCGTAAAAATAATTAGTAGCGTTAAAATTTTAAGAATAATCACATGCGTTAATGTGTTAATATCTACGTGTTAATGTGTTAATGTGTTAATATAATACGTGTAAATACTAGTAAAAACACATGCTAATTTGATTACATGAGCACGAAACATGAAGCTTATTGAGTAAGAGGGATTATGGATCGAATTGCATGATTTCCATGGACAAAAGCAGGCACATCTTGTCTGGATTTGAGTTTTTGTACTGATGAATAAACAATTTGAAAAGAAAACAACATATTAGATGACAGACCAGTTTTCAGACGGAAACTAAAAACCTTAATGGAGGCTCCTGGGTTTTAGAATGAAAATAGAAAGGAGTCAGTGTGACACAGTTACGCTTAATACAAAAAAAATGTTAAAAGCAAAGACGCATTTGAGATCATTTCTACATGAAAGAGTAATAAAATAAACACTCAATATTACAATATTTGGTGTGAAAACTCTCTGCTTGAATATAATCAGTAGTGTTACTGTATATATAGACGTGTGCTCTTTGTAAAACTTTCTTTTATGTAGAAATGTTTTTAAAGGCATCTTTGCTTATGGCATTTTTTTTTCTTGTATGTGCCCAACATCTTTGCACAGTACTGTAGATAAAACAGCTGGTAGGTTTTACTGAGCGTGCTGGACAATATGAGTTCTTCTGATAACTTTGTCACACTGCTAGGGTTAGAGTTAGCTCCTTTCTATTTTCTTACGTTTTTTTCCCGTTTGAAAATGTATGTTATGTTGCTTTATTTACAGGCACGCGGATATTCTTCCTTAATGTTATTTATTTATACTTTTTAAAGGTATGTTTAGAAATACTGAATGATTTTGTGCATAATAAAAAAAGCATGATAAACAAACATTATAACCCAATTTGTACTAAAGATAATACTAGACTTTTGCTCAGTACTGTACATGGTACACAGCCTTACTGTTAAACGTCTCTCGCTGTACTCAGGGTGGAGTTCACCTTCACGGCGTATTTAAGTGGTACGGAGCTGCTGAGTGCCATCGAGAGCCTCAACTATAAAGGAGGGAACACTCGCACTGGAGCCGGCCTTAAGTACATCGCAGATAACTTCTTCAACCCCAGAACAACCAGGGATGTGCCCAAGGTGAGCTGAGGAGCACTCTCAAAAGAAACACGTGTTCCTTATGGCGTCTCTACAGTCTGAAATAATGTATAATGAGTTTACAGATGGCTTTTTAAAAAATTTTTTAAACAGATTAAAATGATTCTTGCTGTATTTTTGGCCATTTTATGTTTAAATGCAAAACTTACTTTTAATATTTGAAGTAAAATATAGTCATAGATGTTGAGTTAAATTCTAATAAAGTTTTTTTTCCATTGAATATTGAAATAATAATTTTAAACATAATTAACACAATACTTTTTTATGTTTTAATTATTTGAGATATGAATGATGCATGTCTTTACACGTGAAGCATTTTTAGAATTTAAACTCAAGAAACAATATTATTATAAATAATGTTTATATTAAATAATAAGCACTGATGGAAACAATTAATTATTTTTTAACATCTCTCTCTCTCTCTCTCTCTCTCTCTCTCTCTTATCCAAGCTTGCTATTCTTATCACAGATGGGAAATCTCAGGACAACGTTCAGGATCCTGCTGAGAAACTGCGCAGTTTAGGAGTCAAGATATTTGCCGTGGGTGAGAACTGCGACTTGAATATCTCGTGATTATGTAATACCAATTTTTTTCTTCTTTAAATACAGATACTGATGTGAGTATCAGCTGAATTTTTTTTTATTATTATTATTTTATACAATAACAGACAGACTTCATTTTATGCAGCTAAATGTACGTGACTTAAATATACAAAACAGCAGCTTTTTTTATTCTGTTAAAAATAAACACAAAAACAAACAAAATAAAAAAGTATAAAATCTCTATTTAATAAAATGAATCCTGACGAAAATCTGTTCATGTTATATTTGTTAAAAGATTGGATTTGATCAGATTACTTCTATTGCACTTTACTTAATTCTTGATTCCTCTTTTTGTTTATTATCAGCATTATTGGCCTTGTCACTGATACTCTCCCTCTCAGGTATAAAGAGTGCGGATCAGAGGGAACTGGAGCTCATTTCATCGTCTCCTCAGAGTGAATTCACTTCCTTCATTGACAAGTTTAAGGATCTGAGCTCTTTACTGCCCACACTGTCTCCTCGTGTCTGCTCGGCGTCCGGCGGATCGTATTCGAGCGATGGTACTCAGAAACAGAAGCGTCATCCTCTGTGCTTTTAAACACACGTGCAGTTCTCACGTCTGTGTCTGCTCTCGTTCTCAGCTGCCTTCAGCGGCCCGGCTGACTTGAAGTTTATAGATGAGACCACGAGTTCGATTCGGTTCAGGTGGACGGCTGCAGGAGGGCCCGTAACCGGCTATCTGGTCCAGTACATGCCGTTGTCTGGTCTGGGGCAGCCAGTAAGAGCAGAGATGCGCGAGGTGAGAGGGGACTGGGGCTACACTGGTGGATGGGCATGAGCAGGGGAAGATCAGGGCTTAGGGCTTTGGACAACTGATCAGAAGGTCTCAGGTTCAAACCCCAGCAAAACTGTTGGGCCCTTAACCCTTACCTCAGATGAATGAAAAAAAAGTATGCCTTTACAAGTTTTTAAACACAAAGTCAACATCACTGGGGATGAATACTACTGTTATTATTATTATTAATAATAATAATAATAATAATAATAATAATAACAATAATCACTCACTGACTCACTCAATGTCTATATTACTGTCATGTATTATTTTTATTCTTCTTCTTATTATTATTATTGTTATTATTATACACTTGAATCTAAAAGTAAAGATTAGGAAAGTTCCTTTTTATGCTTTGACAAGCACAGGCGAAGAAAGCTGAGGTATAAATGCTGATGTGGAATGTGTCAAGCTCTATGACACAGATTTCAAACACTGATACATGTTGATTCATTTGGCTCTCAGGAGACGGTGCCAGCCAGTCAGCAGGCCTACTTGGCACGTGATCTGCTCTCGGGCACAGACTATTTGGTGTCGGTTATCGCCCAGTACCCCAACAGCGTGGGCGAGTCCGTGTCTGCCAAGGCTCGAACGAGTGAGAGGAACAGCGTACATCTGGAGAACATGCACACCTTTACATACATGCCCATGCTTGAGCTAACAATAGAACAAATACTACTAAGAGAGATTATAAGTTATAAAAGGCATGATAAATGTTAATTCCTCTTTCTCAGGGTCTGTGCAGGGTGTGGCCACGCTGCGGTTGGTACAGGCAGGATTCTTTACTTTAGCTCTGGCATGGGATCGTCCATCTGGCTCTATACAGGGCTACAGGATTACATATGGACCCAGAGGTAACACACACACACACACACACACACACACACACACACACACACACACACTTATGCAGTATATATATATATATATATATATATATGTATGGAAAAGGAAGGTTGGATGTGTATTGTAGCAAAAGTGAGTAAAATATAAAAAAATATGAGAAATGAGAGGTTGTGTTAATGTTAGTGTTATAGTCAAGTACTTAAAGATGCAGATCTGCCTTCACTCTGGTTTACATGTTGCTATGGTGTTGAGGGAGACGCCTGGACACTATGCTTGAGTTAACATTGCTTGATTGTGATTTTTTTTTATTGCACTTGAAAATTTTTATTTAAAAGAAATTCTGATTATTCTCTTACATTGGCAGCAATATTTCTTTCAATTCTCACATTTTTTATTATTATTTTTCTCACAATTGCAACTTTATCCCTTGCAATATTTTAAAACATTTTCTGATGATGCTAATTTTTCTTTAAACCAAATTCTAACTTTTTTTTCTTGCAGTTACATCTTTATAATTTGACTTTTTCTGATAATCCTGACCATTTTCTTGTAACTGAGAGTTTTTTTTTTTTTTTTTTTTTTTTTACATAATTCTTATGTAATTATTATTGTTTTCTTACAATTATAAATTTATTTCATTCATTTTAGATTTTTTTTTACTATTATCTTGATTGTTTCACTATTTGGATTTAAATTTTCTCTATCTGACATTTTTATAGTAATTCAGATTTTTTTCTCCCAGATGCTAATACTCCTAATTTGTGTTTCCTGCAGTTTTATATTTATAATAAAACTTTCTTTTGCAGTCAGGATTTTATTCCTCCTCTGCACCTTCTTAGCTAAAAAAAAAGGGAGCAGTTTTAGGCCTGGTTTCACAAACTTTGAGATCTTTTTTTTTAATAAAACTTACACACTGTATTATCCCAAGACTCTCAGCTCTGGAGAAGTTTAAACAAGACAGATGAAGCGAGAGGCGAAGCCTCGTTCTGCACCAACAAATTCAAACTTTAGCCTTACAACATGGGTATCAGTGGATGCACCAAAAATGTTGGATACCTGAGATAATTACTGGCTGAGAGCAGCTCAGTGTCTGTCAGACAGAGGATTAGTTTAATTCCAAGTGATTATTTCAGTAACAAAAATATGTTTTGTGTAAAACCATGCCGAAAACAGTCCTCTACCATCACATCCATGTTCTTGTGTAACAGTTCCCTCACTAGCGAACGTCCTGCACAGGAGCCAACGCTGCCTGATTGGCTCAAACAGCACGAGAAATCAACTCACGAATTGCAAGAAACATACAGTAGTTGCAAGAAATACTGTAAAGTCATAAGTAAGCAGATGTGCGGAAAGTGTGCAGAGTAATGACGCAGATGTGTGTCTCTGCGCGCACAGTTAAACTTCAGCACTTTTTTTCTTGTGCGGTTTTGGCTCCAGCAGGGGGCAGCACGAAGACTAGAGCAGGCCTGCAAATAATCAACGTCGTCAAGTTAGTTGGTATAGAATTTAATTATCTATTGCTTTGATTAGTTATATCCGCTTGATCCTGGTGCAAGCCGTGAATGCTCTGCCGTGTAGGTGTGAGGCTGAAGTGAAGTGAGTAATAGTGCGATAGCAAACACTAGGACATGATCACAACTAAAAATCTCATTTACTCTTAACTCAGCCGCTAGAATCAGTGGGAAAGACTTTGTGCTGACGGGGCGTGGTCACACTTCACTTTGCTTGACTACGCCCCTACAATAGTTATAATAGTTTTGTCCCTTAAAAGCTAACAAAAACTTTTTTCTTTTCTGCACTAGAGCTTGGTCTGATTATCCTTCATCAGTAGTCATTTAATCAACTTTTAATCAATTTTTCCCCCTTTTGATAAATCAGCAAACACATTTATTATAATTATAATTATTATTATTTAATAGCACAGAATGCTAGGATGTATGAACTATATAGGACTTTTTATGTGTTTTACTTTTTATATATTTTACTTTTTAAGTGTTTATCTTTTCATTCATCCCATGGCTTTTATTCCTTTTTAAAAAAAATTAAGCTGCCTCTTAACCTTGAATGCATTTACTCAATACATTTACCCCTCGTAAATTATCTTGCCAATATTTTTTTCCCACTCAGATCCTGACTCTATATGTACTTCAGGTTAGATGCAAACATTTGTATTTTATTATCCAGGAAGTGATGGAACAATTCACAACTGAGAGAGCTTTTGTTCTGTATTGAATTGCTTAGGAATTGCTAAGGGGCGTTCTCCGTCTGTTGTGTGTCTCCTATGATTACTGTTTGATTTGGCAGATATTACCAGGTCAGAGTAGGTGTGTCTCTATATTTAGCCAGATCTGTGGCTTTTATATACATGTTGAGAAATGTCTGTCCCGGTCCAGGTGTCTGTCTCTCGAGGTGTCTGTCTTTTTGTTGTTCTGAGCGTAAATATACTGTATATATATATATATATATATATATATCTGTGTGTCATTTAAGGTGAAATGCTGTGTCTCATAAGCCTGGGAGTGCAGGACTCATTTTTCATGCCTGCGCCTGCCCGTGTTTGCACGACTTTGATCATCTGCCACTGAAAAATGTTCAAAGATGCAAAGTTGTTGGTTCTTTTACGGATGACAGGGCTTGATGTATGCATGAAAGGAGCAAAAAAGGACCAAATGCATCAGCAAAACATACTCTGAGTGTGTCTGGGATCACAGCACGCACCAGGGACCACCTGATGAATGCTCTGCTTGAAGTGCAACTTAAGGTGAAGTGATGAAACATGAACAGCCTGAGACGAAAAAAAAAGGAAAATGTAGTGAACAGAGAGGTGTTAATAAACAGACATGTTTTAACATAATGTGTCTCACATCAGAGCAGGAAAAGAAGGTAGAGGGAATCAACACAGCTGATGAATACTAATAAGGTTTTCAATAAAATTAGAATCACAAAAGTCCGGGTTAATGTGCCGGTCTTAATGTATTCATGACGTCTGTGCTCTGCGGTCGCCAGATCTCTGTGACAAAAGCCTCCCAACTTACAAGCAATATTAAACCACACATAGTTTCCCTGAAAAGGTCTCTCACCAAGGTGCTAAAATAAACTTTTCTTTATCTCTCTCACCCATTACTCTCCTGGTAATGCCCTCCCCGGTGCAGAAGGGTGAAGGCGAACACATGCTTCCACTGAAAACATGCTATTTGGTGGCTTAGTCATAAACATTGTTGCCTTGTACCTCCAGGTTCTGGGTTTGATTCCCACATCGGGTCTGTGCACGGAGTTTGCATGTTCTCCCGGGGTTGGTGGGTTTCCTCCGGGTTCTCCAGTTTCCTCCCACATGAAGACAAGGCTAATTGGTGTTCCTAAGTTCCCATGGTGTGTGAATGTGCGTTTAAATGTCGACAGGAGGTCGTACAACGGTTGTACAAATGGAAATAAATAAAATCTAGAGATGAAAGATAACATATGCCCCTTCCACATGGGTAGGTTTGGTTCCTTGGGTCACTGACTACTGTTCCTGTTAATGTATCCATAGACCTGGCAACCCAGGTATGGTGCAAATTTACACCTGGTTTTAAAGGCGGGGTTTACAGTTATTATTTAGAAATGGTCTTGTACAGCAGTACGCTGAACCTTACAGGTTAGAAGATTTCAGTAAAATATGTTTTCATACAAAATGTTTAGGTTCGTCAAAAGATATAAGAGACTGAAATCAAGACATTGGTTCTGTGATGTGTTAGTGTTTATTTTCTGCCTTGTAATGCTAAACTATTACGTGAACGTTTCTCCTCCAGGCGATCCTGCGTCCTTGCTGCGGGAGCTGACACTCGGGCCGGAGGCCACTTCTGTCACCCTGGACGGTCTAGAGACGGACACTGAATACGATGTCAGCCTGTATACTCTCTTCCCTCGTAACAACGTCGCACCCACTACGCTCACAGCCAGCACACGTGAGTACACACACATGCATAAAACAATACATTCTACACCTGAAGTAAAATATAAGAAGGTTCAGTCATTCAAATTTCAGTTTCAAGATCAGACGAGGTCTGAATTTCCTGTTTGTGTTAGGATTCAAAGCTCTAAATATATATAGGGTTTGTTTCCTTGCATCTATATGGAATACAAACAACAATCTTTAATTAATCTTTGGTAAATCTTCATTTACACACTGCTGGACTGTAAATCAATGTGAAAGGAATCCGTCACACTGGGATCCTAAATTTTTGCACGCCCTCACCTTGGACTGCTGCTGATGTGTTTGCTTTAACGACGCGTGTTTTATATTATAGTGATGAAATTAGTAATGAGTAATGCTTCACATTACTGCTTTTTATTACTCCGTATCATGGTTTCAGACTGTATGAGACAAACTGGTTTTAAATTTCCCGCAAAAATAATGAATAATCTGTTCATTCATTTCTAAAGGTTCAGTTTTTATACTTTAGTTTTTACGTCTACTTTCCTGTTTGTAGAGTACGCCATGTTGTGTCGCACTTTTGTTTCTGTTTCTTTCACATTTTGGCTCTATGGATTGACACGTATAGCTCCGCCCACCTCTAGAGAAAAGAGCTAGATTACTGCTACATTCATTTTTCTCATTTATCAGAAAGGCATTAGGGCCTGGATAGAGCTCCCGTTCCACCATTCACTGATCATGAAGATGATTAGTTTCTGCTTTTGCAATAAATCAGCGGTAAAAATGGTAAAAGCAATCAGAAATCACGTCTATGAACAAATCTTGGTGCAAATAATCAGTTCCTTAATCCATAATTTAAAGATGTGTTACTGTATGTGTTATTTTGCTTTAAATAATTATAATCAATGTGAAGTCATTTTAGTTATTTAATGGTTAAATGTAGATTAAGATACATCAAAAAACATAAAAAAAACCAGAGCTCAATAGAAAGAGATGCAAACAAACAGTAAAGTTCCCATCGGACAGCAGTGTGAATGATTAAGTCTTTTTTGTGCACTTTGCATATTTGCGATAATGCTGCATGTCATGTAGTAAAACAGTATAACTTTCTATATATCTATTGTATTTATTTTGTACCTTTACATTGTCCAAAAGTATTTTGTGTTTTATTTTATGCTTAGTGAAAATCTCATGCAGTGCCAAATACTATATTGTATGTGTAGCTAAAAAACCCAAAATAAAACAAAATTTTTTTTTTTCTAATTTAATCTGTAAGTGCTAAAAAAACACAAAAAAGAAAGATGATAAGATTCACTATTGCTCATCATAAATATAGATAAACTATGATGTTATGCTGTGTGCTGCTTTATTAATGCTAAATTTATGTGTGTGTGTGTGTGTGTGTAGTGCGTCTACAAGGAGTGCAGCAGCTCTCTGTGGCCACAACCTCAAACAGCAGTGTTGCAGTGCGTTGGCAGGGGGTGACTGGCGCCAGGGGGTACCGGCTGGTCTGGGGCCCGTTTGTAGGTGAGCGTTCAGACAGACTGAGTAATGGGTTACGGGTGACACGGTGCCGGGGGGCGTCACCGAGCTGCTCCAGCTGAGAATCTAACAGCATATTCCTCAGGGTAACTCAGAGAGTCGTTACTTCAGCAGGAACTAACTAGAGAGAGGGAGAAAGAGAGAGACATAAAGAAAGAGAGAGGGAGAGAGAAATAAAGAGAGAAAGGGAAAGAGAGAGAGAAATAAAGAGAGAGAGAGAGGGAAAGAAAAGAGAGGGCGAGAGAAATAAAGAGAGAGAGAAATAAGGAGAGAGAAATAAAGAGAGAGAGAGAGGGAAAGAAAAGAGAGGGCGAGAGAAATAAAAGAGAGAGAGAAATAAAGAGAGAAATAGAGAGAGAGAGAAAGGGAAATAAAGAGAGAGAGAGAAATAAAGAGAGAGAGGGAAAGAGAGAGAGGGAGAGAGAAATAAAGAGCAAGAGAGAGAAATAAAGAGAGAGAAATAAAGAGAGAGAGAGAGAGAAATAAAGAGAGAGATAGGGAAAGAGAGAGAGAGGGTGAGAGAAATAAAAGAAAGAGAGAAATAAAAAAAGAGAGAGAGAAATAAGAGAGAGAGAGAGAAATAAAGAGAGAAATAAGAGAGAGAAATAAAGAGAGAGAAATAAAAGAGAGAGAGAAATAAAGAGAGAAATAGAGAGAGAGAGAAAGGGAAATAAAGAGAGAGAGAGAAATAAAGAGAGAGAGGGAAAGAGAGAGCGGGAGAGAGAAATAAAGAGCAAGAGAGAGAAATAAAGAGAGAGAAAAAAAGAGAGAATTAAAAGAGAGAAATAAGAGAGAGAAAGAGAAATAAACAGAGAGAGAGAGAGAGAGAGGGAGGGAGGGAAAGAAAGAATCAGAGGAGGAGCATTTATTTAATTATTTACTTAATTTTATTGCATTTTTATTGTTTTTGATCTCTTTTTGGTCTCTGACACATGAATCTTCTTCAGGATTATTAAGACCTATCTCTTATTCTAACACTTTAGTATTTTTATTCCTCTTTTCTTTCTCTCTCTCTCTCACTCATCCTCTGTGTGTGTGTGTGTGTGTGTGTGTGTGTTGCAGGAAGTGATATAGAGACTGTGGAAGTGAGCGGTGACAGTCAGACTCACACCCTGGTGAACCTGCGACCGGACACCGAGTACATCGTCACAGTCATCGCCCTGTATAACGGAGAAACTGAAGGGCCGGCAGCAAACGCACGCTTTAAGATAGGTACACACACACTACTACACACACACTACACACACACACACACTACACACACACACACACACACTACACACGCTCTCAGACATACTGTAAGGCTCTCCGTAGAATGCTAATGTTGTCATTTGCCTGATTGCTTGCAATAAAATGTTTGAGAGTTTAAATAATGTATTTATCACCAACAAGGTTTCTGTTTTAGAGAAACACATGGTGATGTTCCTTCCTAACGGAAATCAAAATCATGTCTTGTTTTCATTCATATGAAGAAAACATTTGTGTGTAGTTAAGATGAAAAGGCGAAGAAGAAGTCGCCTTGTATTTTGCCACATTGCGAGCGTTTGCCACGTCGTACCGTACGTCGGCTTTGTGTACCGTCACACAATCTCACGCATCCCCAAGTGTCCGCCTTTGATTCCTGGTCTGACTCACTGTCTGCTGATTCAGAAAAAGGACCATCATTAAACATCTGAGTCACAGGATGCGTGCGAACATGTGTCTGAAACACACACACACACACACACACACACACACACAACCACACACGCACAGGCGGTAAAAAGGGCTAAACTGTTTGTAATGTGTTTGGACTTTAGAGCGAGCGGAGCAGCAGGTCTTGCGAGCTGTTACAACAGGATCCTCCAGCATTCTGCTGACCTGGAACTTCATCACCGCAGCCAGGGGCTATCGTCTGGAGTGGAGGAGAGAGGGAGTGGGTGAGTGACACACAAACACACACACACACACACATATACAGTGTGCTGTATATCCATGGGCAGAGTTTACATCCCTGCATCACAAACAGAAAAATAGAATAGCTGAGACCATTTATGGCCGTGTTTAGAGTTAAGTTAACTCCAATCTCATCCTGGAAAAAAAAAACAAAGAAAACCTGTTAACATTGGAATCCAGACTCAGGAACACAGGAAGGTCATTTCACTCCTGAATTCGGCCAATGACATCATACAGGACAAGTAGATGAATCAGTCCTTCCCAGATCCCAGATTTTCCCACAACACAATTTAAAATTATGAAGAATTTAGGTTTATTACTTTTAGGAATTTGACAGACGCTCTTATCCAGAGCAACTTACATTTTTTATCTCATTACACATCTGAGCAGTTGAGGTTTAAGGGCCTCGCTCAAGGGCCCAACAGTGGCAACTTGGTGGTTGTGGGGTTAGAACCTGGGATCTTCCGAACTGTAGTCCAATGCCTTAACCACTGAGCTACCCCTGACCTCTCTGTGTGCCCAACACACACAGATACAATACACAAAGCATCAGGTATTTGCCATGACATTGTCTGATGATCTCTCTGTTTATTTGACAGACTTTTTATACTGTATGTTTAGCCAAACACATGTACATTTGTCATATACCATTGGAACATGTCCTGGTGAACAGAGTGGACGTTGTATAGCTCGAGGAAGGGACATGTTTAATAAGTGTATGACACAGGACAATGTGGTATGCAAGAGACAGAGGCATGGGAAAGTTCACGATGTCAGAATAACATGGGGCAACGTAGCATGCTAGCATTGTATCATTGTGTTACATGCCGATTCATTGGATTACCGTGGAGACCACTAACATGTCCATGACAGTATACAGTAGTTGCAGATTTCTACAAATGTTCAAAAATGCTATTTCTTATGATCTCAGGATAACATCATGCATCGTTAAACTCCTGTACAGTACATGCTGTACCTCATGGATAAGTGCATCAAGTTTTTACTTTAATCAAACAGAGAGAGAGAGAGAAATGCACAGCTGGTGTTAGAATTACTGCAGTACAGCATTTCACCTGCAATGAAGCGACGTCTAAATGATCCTTCATGTTGTCCGTCCACAGGCACCAGAGTTAATAAACAGACCTTCCCACAGAGTACCACAAGATATGAGATAACTGGTCTTCAGCCGAGTACTGATTACATCATAACGCTGTACACGCTGTACGAAGGACGGGAGGAGCCCACATCAGGTCAAAACAAACAAACAAACAAACAAACAAACAAAAATAAATGGACCAATTTCAATACACTTTATGCTTTAAAGCTTTATGCCCTGGACGTGGTATTTTAAACCATTTAAAACCTTACATGCAAAAACAATAATGTTTTATGTCTGTATTTCTACAACACAGCATTGTTAAATTCCTAAAGTAAATAATTATCAGAAGTTTTAATGATGTTTAAATTAAATTAATTTTCCACAAATCTAAAAGCTAGCTCGTTAGATAGGGGAAAAAGATCAAAGGAATGAGGGTTCAACTATAAATTGGTAATTGTTTTGTCTGCAATCATTTTTTAAGAAATAAAAAAATTGTAACCGCTCTCAGGTTGCCGTAGTATAAAAGGAATAAAGCACTACATGATGCGCTGGTAAATAAAATATATTCAGCTTCAGTCAGGGAGGTAACAGTACCAGTGACTTTATTACGTCACATAACAGCATCACTGATTATTTTCCCATAACAGCACATCCTAAGTGTTTTATTCCTTACACAATGCTATAGAATATATTACAATATCTTTTTTATATCTTCAGTCTAATAAAATCTAATTAATCCCTGATAGCGAACCAGTTAATAAACTACTAGTTACCTGGTTCACAGATCAACAGGAGTGTAGGTCACCACTTTTTAGTGATTTTTATGAGCTATTTTAATTTTTTTTAAATAAACTTTAGAAGTTCATTTAAATGAAAGTTACCTTTTTAGTTATTTTGTTTTATTATTATTTTTATTATATTTTATTATTAAATATACTGCTAATTTTGTATAATAAAAATGTTTTGTTTGTTTATGAATAAAAATTATTAAAACGTAAAATGAATATACCTAAAAATCATTACTAGTGTATTTATAAGAAATTTTTCTCCAACATATAAACTCTTGCATGTGTGTAGGTGTTGTATTTTGCACTGACTAGTTGATATTGTGTGTATACTGTGTGTAGCGTTGCCTTTGGTCGGTAGAGTTTCCAACCTGCGAGTGGCGGAGACGATAGGACGCACGGTACGGCTGGCCTGGAACGGGATCGCCGGGGCAACGAAGTACAACATCGTTGTCCTCAACAAACAGTGTAAGAAGACATTTTACTGAACAATAATGTACTGAATGTTGTGAATAAAAATCCTAACTTCATTAAGGTGCTTTAGTTTTATTTCCTATGTACCATAAAATTATAGTTCATAATGTTGATTTTTGGAAACAAAATGATGGGTTTTCATAAATTAATAGAATAAACTTAAAGAAAAGGCACAAAGACTTTGTCATGAATATAAAAATGCCTAAACTAACTATAAATAAAGATGATGATTAACACACATTTAAATATATCTAACTATCAATAAAATTAATATTATCTATTATAATATGTCTCTTTTTATACTCTTCACATGCGTGTGTGTGTGTGTGTGTGTGTGTTAATGTGATGCTGTATCTGTCTCTCCAGCTGGCTTGGAGATTAAACGTACTGCTTATGGGAATCAGACGACATTTGACCTCCGTGACCTTCTAGGAGGCGTGGCTTACTCTGTGAGTGTGTCTGCCGTGGTGGGCTACAACGAGGGACCTGCAGCAACCCTCATCATCACACCAGGTGTGTGTGTGTGTGTGTGTGTTTATTTGGGCAGTACAGCGGGTAAACAGGATAAAGCATCCTGCATAAATAAACATGTGGTCTTGAGATTTCCATCTTCTGCTTTTCTTTGAGGTTTAAAGCTGAAAAAGATGTCGTTGCCTCAGTAGTTGAAGTTCAGACAAAAAGCATCTAAGTCACAAAGAGTTTTTGTTTTACTTTTCTTTATTTCCTCAAGTCAAGCTCTTGTATGCATACTTAAAAAAAAATCTGAGCAGTATATACACTGTGTATATATATATATATTAGTACATATGCACTGCATAATATGCATAACACCAAAATTAAACAAATTCTAATAAAACATGTTCCTGGAACTGGTTTAAAATTTTAAGTTTTTTTTTTTTCATTGTCAAAATCACATTCAACACTGAAAGTTTACATTTGATTAAACTTCACTACAATGAGGCTCCATCCAAGCACCTGCATATTACTGGGATATTTGTGTCTCAGGTTCGGTCCTGAGCTCGGGTTCCTCACACTGTACACTACATGTGTATACGTTTCCTCTGGTTTCCTCCCACACTGACATCTTAGCGAGTGAAATACGTTAATAAGTTAATAATAAGTAAACTTAAAATAAGTTTACAGCAAACCAAATATAAGATTAATAAGCTAATTTGTGATCAGATGTTCCTAAAATGTCTCACAATAAATATCTTGTTCTATTGGCAGGTACTTTTGCTTATTTCTAAAATAAAATTCATAAAAACCAGCAAAATTATCTGCCAGTAAAACAATAAATTTTTTGCTTCCAATTTCAGTAACAATTAACTTAAATTTACTTAATAATCTTATATTTAGAGTTTGTTGGAATCTTATTTTAAGTGTAGATAAATATAAACTATATTGAAGATATTTTCACTTATACTGTATCAAAGGGACCTAATTAAAATATAAATCTTTTGCAGTGCACCTCCTAAAAACACGGCAGTAGGTGAATTGAGGTCACACAAGTGTGTGTGTGTGTGTGTGTGTGTGTGTGTGTGTGTGGTGCCCTGTGACCTACCATCCAATTCAAGGTCTATCTTTTTACTTCACTCCAATAATTTACAAGAATACAAGAATTCATCTTTTAAATGAACTTTTACCTAGTCTTTAAAATCAATAGAAAGTCTTCTGATAGTATCCTAATTCCATAAACTGTGTATTTACCTTCACAGTGAAGAATTTTACAATATTGTTTTGTATGGAAATTAAGTCTTAGGGTTTTGGGGTTCAACGCTAGTTCCAATATAACAAGTCATGACATTTGGATTTGTTGTTGTTGTTGTTGTTGTTGTGGTTGTGGGTGGTGGTGGTCGAGGTAGTTTGAAACATTTCACTTTTCTTTTTGTAAAATATTTTTTTTTATTGCCTACGTTTACATTTGAGGTGGTAACACGTTGGTGTTCCTCTGTAACACAAGTCCTGGCATAGCTATATACAGTATGTGTGTGTGTGTGTGTGTGTGTGTGTGTGTGTGTGTGGTTTGACATGAGCTCTCTGCCACACAGGACGAGTCTGAATACTTTCAGAGACCACCAGAACAAGTTCTTACATGTTGGTTCAGCGCAAAGGATCACAAATGATCCTGACTCTTGGCTGGTGATGTCTTCAGGTTGTCGAGTTGATTTTTTAGAGTGGTAAAGGCAAGTTACTTCATAAAGTAACGTACTGTGTATACATGCTATACACAAGGTGCATTGAGAAACGTAGGGATGGACCAGTGGATGAATGAACGGATGAATAAGTGCATTCCTGGCTGTAACACGTGCTTTCATTAACAGACTTCGCACCACTTCCGAGCAAGGTGACGAACCTGCGTGTAGTGAACGTCAACAGTCGACGGATCAGGATCACATGGAATGTGGTTAATGGGGCTACGGGATACAGAGTCACCTGGAGACAAGGCGACAGTAAGTATAGGAAATACACTAAATTTATACCGCAGGTACGAGTATAAAGTGTCCCTGAAATTATTCTACTCTCTCTCTCTCTCTCTCTCTCTCTCTCTCTCTCTCTCTCTCTCTCTCTCTCTTATTCAGATCCAGAGCAGTTCCAGGAGCTCGGTTCAGGCATAACTTCCTACGTTATAGAGCGACTGCAGCCTGATGAATCTGTCATCGTGGGCGTGGCCTCTATGATTGGCAGTCAGGTTGGAGAAGTGGTGACTCTCTCCACCAGGACAAACGGTTACATTGGGACGGTCTCAGGCCTACGAATTAATGACAGTGGTGCCACAAGGATTCGTATCTCTTGGGATCCCGTATCCAGAGCAACGGGTTACAAAATCACCTGGCAGCGTAATGATGGTGGGCAGGAAATGAGGTCATTGTGCGAAATTTTGTAACCCGTCATTTTATTTTAGGCCTGGGTTCATCCTGAGTGTTTTTGTCTCTTTTATTCTCAGGACCGGAAGACTCTCAGGTCGTGTCTGCCGGCGTCACGTCCTACACGGTCAGTGAGTTACAGCAAGGCTCCTCCTACAGGATATCTGTCTCTGCTCTGGTTGGCTCTCGTGAGGGACCCGTTGCCTCCCTGACCGCAAGCACAGGTACAGAGTCATACACACACATATTCATCGCTAATGATACATTACAGTCGAAGATATAGAGCTGTGTCCACATGTTTGGGCCATTAAAGGGGTTCCTGGGAGGCCAGACGTGGAGCAGGCAGTCTGATTATGGCTCTGGCTGGGACAAGTGCATTAGTGTAGCGGAGGATTATATAGAGAACTAAAGAGAGTTTTTACTCTCACCACTGTGTTCTGTTATTTTACACAATCAAAAGTCCCGCTATGACTTGAAAGTCTTTTGTACTGTAATTGTCACATAAACATAAATGTTTAAATCTGTTTAAACACACTCTGCTTCTTGCTTCCTTAGTTCAAGAGGAGGTCGTGGTCGGACCGGTGACTAATTTACACCACGAGTCCCGAGGGGAGGTGGTGAGGATCAGCTGGATTGGAGTCCAGGGGGCAACAGCGTACAGGGTGATATGGAGGAGATCTGATGGTGAGCTTTTTTTTTTTTTTTTATCCAAATGAAATATAAAACAGATTTCTGCTACAAATAAATCAATATTCTGAAATAATAAATCAATAAAGATGATCCACTCACATAAGATCTTTAATAAAGAAGTTCCACATGAACACAAATGTGCGTGTGTTGAAAGTGTGAAAGTGTAGTTTGTCAGCACTGGATGAAGAACTTTTCTTTAGTATTTTGTAACATTTATAGCTTAATTAATAAAATAAGAGTCTTGTATGTTTTCTTTTTATGCTCTATAGTAGGGTTTTAAAAAATGTAGCACGGCTATTGTGAAGAAAACCAGTACAAGCGTAATATAAGAGTATGGCTTCTCCTTCGTTTGAATTTATGGAGCAGTTGGTGCAATACTGACACCTACTGGACTGGAGCAAAAGACTGGCTGCGAAAAGAATTGTATGTGATGACATTTAAAATCACAAAACACAAGTTACAGAGGATTTCAGTGTTTATGATATAACTGGATGTGCCCATGACCTTGACCACATGGAATTTAATTGCGCACTCATGAGCACGTTTAAAAAAATGTACAGCGCTGTCTGTTGAATTTTGGAATGAACTCACTACAGTATTACTGCGTAGTGCTCGGAACGAAGGTATGAGATTGCATTTATTAAGTAGAATTTAATTAGCTCATACATGAGCTAATAATAGGCTTATGGGCTCATAAGCTCCCATCGTCTCATCGTCTATATTCCTTAATCCTATATTCTGGGACACGGGGGCCTGGATCCTATCCCAGGAGACTTAGGGCACGAGCCAGGTTACACCCTGGACAGAGTGGCAATCGGCTTATAAGTTTATATAAAAAAATGTACTGCGCCATCTGTTGAATTTTAAGTTGAACTAATGATTTTTTTTTATATAAGGGTGTTTTCCGTTTAAATTTTGGAAGTAGCATAACTTTTTTTCTCGAGGTTGAAACTAAGTCTATGTGTGACCGTAAGCTCGGCCAGATACACCTGTGAAAACCCCATTAAAATTTGTTCAGTAGTTTTTACGTCATGCATGCACAAACAAACAGACAGACAAAAAAAATCCAAAAACCATCTTGATGTGCTCTATTACTTATCTTACGATATTTTGCAAATATCCTCAATGTACAGACACACCATCTTTACAGGTGTATTATATGTATAGGTTGTGGTTGTTTTTAATACTTCAAAATCTTTTAGAAATATAGCTGCTTGAGATAAATCAGACAGGAAACATTACTTATGTTAAACCACAGCTGTCAAAAATCTAATCGAAGCCCCCATCTACCTATGAATCACATCTCCAGTGATAAAGATGTTGTTGATTTGATGCGTGTCTGGGGGGACGGGGGGTGATGCAGGTGGACAGGAGTCGTCTCAGCTGGTTGGCGGCAATACAACATCGCTGGATCTGAGGCAACTGGAAGGAGGAGCTCAGTACGACGTTCAGGTCATTGCTCTGGTCCAGAACCGAGAAGGACCTCCGGTCTCTGTCAAGGTTACCACAGGTCAGTGTGTGAACATCACACATAAGTGCTAATACAATGCAGTTTCTTTCCCTAGATATGATCGTGATCATATATATGTGAGTATGTGTGTGTGTTTTGTTTCAGGACCCGTGCCTGAGGAACGCCCACAGGGAGTGCGTGTTGAACAGTTAGCTTCAGGATCACTGCGTATCGTCTGGAGAGCAGTGAGAGAAGCCGAAGGATACAGAATCTACTGGAGCTCCTCACAAGGTCTGTACAACAGTTTCTACAACCATGTGGTTTACACAACACACAACAAATGCAGAAACGAGAGACGTGACATCAGGTCCATAACAGCATTATTGCTGTTTTTAAATTTTTAATTTTATTTAAAAAATTGATCTAAAATAAAAAATCTCGTTTTAATTTAAGGAGATTTTTTTAAATCAAAATCATGTGAAAGATATAATACAAGAAATATAACACATGTTCTAGATTAAAGTTTATATACTCGTTCCCTAACATGTTGGTAAATGTTGAATTTATGCTAGATTTAATATTGTTAAATACCAATAAAATAATCTTTAAAACAGCAAAAGTTATTTTCTTGTTTAATATTAAATAGACAACATAGTTACATACTGTTGTTTCTTTAGCATGCAGGTTTACCCGTACGTAATTAGAGAAATATTTGTAAAGTACACATGATAAAGCTCGATCGTTGTGTTTAACAGAGTGTCTCTATTTATTTGTATGTGGATTCTTCCTTAAAGTGCTCATGCGTTTCAGGGGAAACTGAATCGAGTCGACTGATCAATCGGGACGCGACCTCATACACATTGGAAGGACTCCGTCCTGGCCTGAGTTACACCATCCGACTGGCTGCTATGCTGCGTGGCAGAGAAGGTCAACCTGTCACCATCATACAGTCCACTGGTACTGAGTGATCACACACACACACACACACACACACACACACACACACACACACACACACACCTTTCATCTTACTCACTTCCTGTGTTTAAATGATTAAACCTGTGTCTGTGTGTGTGTGTGTGTGTGTGTGTGTGTACTCTCTCAGCTGCACAGCAGTCTGTGACAGACTTTAGGGCGGTCGATGTTACCCAGGATTCTGTACAGTTGGCGTGGAACCCGTTACGAGGTGCCACCGGATACATACTGCGCTGGCAGGATGAAAGAGGTGCGACATGGAGAATTTTGAGGCAGTTTAACTTGTGTTTGTGAGTTCGTGTTTAAGGAGTGTGTTTTGGTTTCAGACCCCGGCGGCGTCCAGTCCCTCACTCTGCCTGATACGACGAGCTCGTTCCGTGTGACGAATCTGAGACTGGGGCGTCGGTACCGGTTCACCGTGCAGCCCGTCTTCTATGATTACCCCGGGCCCGAGGCTGATGTGGAGGAGCGCACAGGTGGCACAGTTTTATTCTAGTGTCAACTGTCACTATGGAGTTACTGTTAAGACAGATGATGGACGTGTGTTTAAGGAATGATTGTCCGCGGGACACAGACTACTAAAATTGTTTTTGTCCGGTTAACTTTTTAGTTTTAGCCCACTTTAAACTAAAATACCAGATTAATGCATTCCTTGAGTGCTGATAATAGATGGTAACAGCACTGGGACAGATGTTTTAGTAACCAAAATGCCTCTTGCCTGCTTTTTATATTGGAGATGTACTTGTGTAACGTGTTTAAGAGTTGATAAGTGAGCCACGTGTTATTTTCTGTCTCTCTCAGTGTGTGTGAACGGGCGATTAGATGTGGTGTTCCTGGTCCCAGCCACTCGGGATCGCACGGCGCTGGAGGAACCTGTTTTAAGCCTGCTTTCTAGCGTCGCTGGATCTCTCACCTCCATCGGACCTCAGGACTCACAGGTGGGTCTAACAGGGTGTAAACAGGTTGTTGCCTATTAAGCAAACATTTTGCTTCGATCGAGGGGTTGCCACACACGGGTTTTATGCCGGATGCCCTTCCTGACACAACCCTCCCATTTTATCCGGGCTTGGGACCAGCACTGAATCCAGTGGGTATGGTTTGGGCATTTGGTGGGATGTGAACTCGGGCCTTCTGCATGACAGGCGAGAAACCTACCAATGCCCTTATGAGTATGTGCACTGTACAAGTCAGGGAAGTCAGGATGACATTCAGATCCAGAGTCAGATTCAAATTCTGTTTTGGCTTCTCATACTTATCACCTCCTAAGGTTTATATGACGCCACACACACACACACACACACACAATTAAGTGCTAATCTTCACCCTCTAAAACTGCATTTTAAACTTTTACATTTACCATACTGTGTGTTATAAGGATTTGACACCCGAGTGGTAAAATGGCTACTAAACATGCTGCTGTGTTTGCTGCTTTCCTCCTCTAGATGGCGGTAGTGGTCTACGGCGCAGAACCCAAAGTGCAGTTCCTCCTCAGTAGGCATAGCAACAGTGAAACCCTTCAGAGGGACATTCAATCCATCCCATTTACTGAGAGACCAGGAACTAATATAGGTGTGTGTGTATGTGTGTGTGTGTGTGTGTGTGAGAGAGAGAAAACTAATTAAAAACAAATAGGGAAAATCCATTACACTCGCATTTGCATTTTTATGATGTTTGTTTAACCCTGATTTCATTGCCTGAACTTTGTAAATGAATATCATTTTTTCTCTTTGTGTGTGTTTAGGTCAGGCCTTGACGTTCACACAGCAGTATTTTTTGAGCCAGAGAGCCGGTCGAAGGCCTCGCGTACCGGGCGTGGTCGTCATCATCGCTGATAGGAAATCTGAAGATGATATTCGGCGTGCTGCGGCTGACCTCAGAGATTCTGGTGAGTCACAAAGTCGCTATTCCAGAAGGGTCAAATGCCCATGTACAGGCCTCTGAAGGAAATTAGATTTCTTTAATTTATTTTTATTTATATGGCCCTTTTAACAATGTTCATTGTCTCAAAGCAGCTTCACAAAATGATGAAAGAAAAATTATGGAAATGTGTAGGAGCGATAAAAATGTGTATAGATCATAATGATCTGATTGTCCTTGATGAGCAAGACAAGGGTGATGGTGGCAAGGAAAAACTCCCTGAGATGGCAATAAGAAGAAACCTCGAGAGGAACCAGACTCAACAGGAAACCCATCCTCATTTGGGTGATAACGGATAGCAGGGATTGATCTGCACTCATACTGTGTGTAAGGAGACTGGAAGTTTAGAAGTTGTCTGAGTTAACATGGAGTCCATTTCAGCACAGGGATGAGTCAGAAGGTGCAGAGGGCAGATAATGAACTACCAGAAATCCAGAGTTTTGTGATCTTAAGTTTCACAGCGTTTTTGGACCAATAAGTAATATTTCTGTCTTATACAATAATGTATCCTTTTGGAGATCTTAATTTTAAATGTATACTTTGATCCAATGTGCTCGTTACTCTCCTGTTCAGTGGTCAGGTACGCTCTTGTGTCTCAGGTGTGGTGGTGCTGGCTGTCGGAGTCGGGCGCGTAAACTCGGAGGAGCTGCTGTTGGCGGTTACAAACCGCAGCCCTCAGAATCTCCTGCAGGCTCGGGACGCAGATGATCTCTACAGACTCCACCCTGAACTCGCAGACCTGCTTTGTGGGTTCGCCAGAGGAGCTGTTGTACGTTAGATCCCTTACGGTTTCAAACTCTCTCTCTCTCTCTCTCTCTCTCTCTCTCTCTCTCTCTCTCTCATTTGATGTGTCTAAACTATTTACTGCTTAGATACTATTTTCAATTTTATAAACATCCCCTAAAGAATGGATACTTGAAATCCCATGATGCACTGCGTCCAGATGATGCATTCAAAAGCACACATAAAAAGTACAGGAGACAGTGCAGGTTTGTTTGATTTAAACATTATTTTTTTTTCTCTGTGTTTTGTAATAGGATCCTGGAACAACAGAAGGGTGTACAGTTCAGTGCCCACAGGTAAGTCATTATACACAGAGAGAGAGAGAGAATTTCCTGTGTTGTTTCTATCCTGTAGTCATAATTGATCATTTCTTTTTTTATATAGGGTCAGAAAGGAGAACTTGGGCAGAAGGTACGGTGTAATAACATTACTGCTGTTTATTTATCAGCTATACTCTCACCTGACACTTTATTAGAAACACTGTGCCTGCCTTTAATTTCAGGACAGCATCAGTTGATTCACGAGGTGTTTCAAACATTACTTTGAGAATTGGCGGCACAGCTTTTTTTTTTTTTTTTTTTTTTTTTTAGAAATTCCTGCAAATTCATAAGATGCACATTTAGGCTACAAAAATCTCTCGTTTTTTTTTCAAATGCAAAAGATTCTACTGAATTCAGATCCCGGGAACTTGAAGGCCACTGAAGAGCATTGCCATGTTTATGAAACCTCATGTTTGAGAAGGCACTCGCTTTGTGACGTGGTTATGATCCTTGAAGTAGCCAGTAGAAGATGGATGCACGTGGCCACAGCAATACTCGAGCAGTAATTGATTGCTATTAATGAACATAAAGTGTCTCAGGAGAACATTCTCCACACCATCACACCACCTCCACCAGCCTGGACTGTTGACATAAGGAACGTTGGTGGAGGGTTCCTCGTGTTGGCACCAAATTTTGGGAGTTTTTCCTTGGCAGAAATCAAGATGCATCAAACCAGGCTTAGGTTGGCCAGTTTTAATTAACTTAATTAATTAACTTGTAGTCACAATAGTGAGGCTAGCCTCAGCTTTATGTTCTTGGCTGACAAAGGTGAAACACAATATGGTCTCTGTTGTTTTCGCGTATACACCTCAAGATTTAAAGTGTTGTACTGTATGTTCAGAGTTAGTTTTCTGCTCACCATGGTTGCACAAAGTGGTACAGCAGTACCTTGACATACAAATTTAATCTGCTTGTATTGCAAAACACATTGTCCCATAAGAAAGAATGTTAATGTGGATAATCTGTTCCAGCCAACCTAAAATATTACCAATATTACCAATTTCCAACACTATAATCATATTTTTGTAAATAAAAACAATAAAAACTTTTAGAAGAATGAACATGTAAATTGAGTAAAATAGGAAATAAATAGACATTAAACATCACTTAACCTTAATTTATGATTCCTCTTGCCACCGGATGCTTTAAAAACCAAACTGGATTCCTTTTCTTCTTGCTACCATCCGTGCCAAGATGGTGCTATATCTTCAAAACATCTTGTACAAAATGCAAAAAGTGCAAAGAAGTTTTAAACACATAACACCAGATGAACACACAACTTAGACAAATTGTGATTAGTTCCAGCTTGGTTCATTCGCTCCATATGCTGAGGCAACTTTCTTGCAAAATTTCACTTCTTAAGGCAAAAATTTTTAAGGTTTAAATGCAGAGGCACCACAATACTGTCACCTTTCTGTCAGCTGGTAACATCCTGGCCACTTTCCTGTTGAGCGCTCTCATCAGAGGAATATTCCCTCCAGATTCCCTCTCCATCAGGGATTGGTTTTTTCTTTATTGCATCATTCTGAGACTGTTGAATGTAAAATCTCTATTAGGAAACTGTATTAGAAATTGTGCTCTGATTTTTCTCATTTTAATGGTTGATTAACTTAATTTTATGTAACTTTGTTACAATTGTTCAAAGACATATTCAATCTATTCTATGAATAATGTTATTGAATTTGTGTTCAGGGTGAGAGAGGAAGTGACGGTGTTCCTGGGAGGAAAGGAGAACCTGTGAGTCAATCACAGATAATTATTTTTATTATTATTCATTTATTTTCTGCAAGTTTCAGAAAGATGCTTTAGTGATGTTGTTTTATGATTTCCTCCCCATGTGAATAATTAATGTTTGTGCACGTCAGGGTCGTGATGGCACACCTGGGCGTGAGGGCCCCAGGGGACCCGAGGGACCCACTGGTCCTCCAGGACCGTCATTAAGAGGAGAAAAGGGAGAAAGTGTAAGAATCTGTATTTTCATTTTATTCATTTATTTATCAAACAGTTTTAGTGTCACAATCCCAACATGTTAGTTACTTATGTTAAACAATTTATTGAAGCACAGAATAATTTTTTTTCTCTCTGAAGATAGTGTCTAATATCTGCCCCTATGACTACAATAACTACAAGTGCGCCATCTTGTGGTGTACAAGTTAACTTTTTTTTTTACATTGTTGCAACTATGATGATGGATTTTCTGTTCTGTTTATTTGTTTATTTAGTTTTAGTCCTTGTAATTGTAAGAGTTCAGCGATAAAAGCCGCATTTCTCATTTCTTCCCCTTCAGCTAGTTCCTCAAAAACACTGAATGAAATAAAAACAGAAACAAACATGACAACATGCTGAAACAATAATTGTTTACATACAGTAATAATGTCATATAATAAACTGAATATAGCAGATTTAAATGCAGAAAAGAGGAGAAACCAAAACACTGCAGAGGCAGAACAGATTTCTTTGCATTCACTAAGAATGATGACGATCATTGTGAGTGCAGTAATAATAATAATAATAATAATAATAATAATAATAATAATATATGACTTATTTTATGTGAGTTATACATTAGAGGGGAATCTAATATAAAGACTTTCTTTATGATTGAGCTATATTTATAAAACTACCCTTTACTAAATCAGCTGTTTTAAATATCTGTCTATTAAAACCATTGCATGTTAATTAATTAATTTATTTTTGTTTGTTTGTTTGTTTGTGACAGGGTTTTCCAGGACTGCAGGGGAATCCAGGCATTCCCGGTCGCTCAGGAACCCCTGGGGTAGCAGGACCTCCTGTGAGTACCCTGGCGAGGGGCTGATCAGGGCTAGAAGTGCAGCGCCCCTCAAATAAATGTCTTGCCCCCTCAAATTAAAATTTTGAAATGTTGAGAAAGCACATGGTTTAAATAAAACAAAATAAAATAAAATATCCTTAATCCAGATTTTATCAATCAAGGACATAACATTTATCTCAGCTGGATGGTCTAATTCTCAAAAACGTTTAACCTAAAGTAAGACTTAAAGTGGACTCATCGCTGTGCTTGTTGTAACTGAAAAAACGCTACAGCTTCTTCAACATCTTTCCACTCCGTGACCGCTGAAATCCGGCACGACACTACGTTAGGCTGCGTCTTGACTCATTTGCATACAGTGTGGCCTTGATAAAGTCTAGACTTGAACCACAATGACTCTGTCACCTGTCCACCGGTTGTCCTTCCTTGGACCTTTTGTGCATACCACAAAAATTCCAGAAGCTCGAACCCAGCCGATGCTTGAACCCAGCTTTTTAGCCATCACAGTGTGGCCCTTGTTAAGGTCTCTCAAATCCTTATACTTGCCAATTTTTCCTGCTTCCAGGTCTATATAAGGACATAAACACTGTTACTCACTTCACCTGTCTGTGCTTTTAATGTTATGGCTGTCTGTCTCTCTTTTTGTCTTGCCTCCCTATCTGTCTGTCTGTCTTTCTGTCTTTCTTCCTGCAGTTCTCTGCCTTTTTGGTCTGTATGTGTCCCTGGCTATCTTTTCCCAGGCTATCTATTTGTCTTATTGTCTGCTTGCTTGTCTGTCTGTCTGTCTGTCTGTCTGTCTGTCTGTCTTTTGTTCTCTCTCTTTCTTCTTGTGTCCATCTGCATGTTTACTTATTGGTACCTACAGTATGTCTGTCTTTTTGTCTGTTTCCTGGATGTCTCTTTCCGCATGTCTGTCTATTCTGGTTTTGTACTCTGTTGTTCTGTATGTCTGCTTCTGTATGACTTCATCTATTTATTTGTTTTTGACTCTTTAATATTTTGTGTTGTTTTTTTAACTGAAAAAACACTATTAAAACAAAATTTTGTTTTATTATATGGATTATTTTTATTTAGGGTGCGCAGGGGTTACCTGGTGTGAGAGGAGACCCTGTGAGTAAACACACACACACACACACACACACACACACACACACACACACACACAGATGTTTAATACTTTATCTGTTTCTTTAGGGAGAACCTGGAAGTGCTGGTTTATCTGGACCAAAGGGACAGAAAGGTGATCGGGTAAGAGTTTCACTTTCACACAGGTGACGTGAGATGATGTGCAGTGCTCAGGGTTCTGGGACTCTGGGTATGTGTTGTTGAGTTAGAGATACTGTACAGATACAGTGCGTGCTCTATCTGTGTGTCCCAGACACCGGGGTTTAAACATCACCCTGATGTAGTGAGAGTCACCCTCGGCTTGTAATGGGGTCCCGGCAGCGCAGATAAGAGGGTGGAGCCATGCGTCTGTCACTGCGCTAAAGAGAAACGTTCTCTGTTACAGGGGGAACCTGGATCTGTCATCGGAGTCACGCCAGGACGCAAAGGCGAGCCGGGTCTGCCCGGGCTACACGTAAGGAGCTCAGAGTTACACTGAAGCTCGGCAACAACTATTTATTTTAATTCATTATGTACACTATTTGTCCCAAAAAAAATTTTGGGTAGAAATTATTCAACATTTAAATACACACCCACACGCAAAAAAAAAATTTTGTGAAGCCCTTTTTACTGTTTGCAGGGTACACCAGGAAGACCAGGTGTAGACGGGGCAAAGGGCGAGGGAGGGGTCCCGGGACTCTCGGGTAGCGATGGCCGTCCTGGACCTCCTGGACCACCTGGGATCTCGATAAAGGTGAACGTAATGTAGAATATTCTGTATATATATATATATATATATATATATATATATATATATATATATATATGATACATTGTTTATTTATTATCTAGAACTGTAGTGTAGAATCTGTAGTGTACCGTTGCTGAGAAATAGTATAGAATAGATGCAGCAATATTTAGAAATCATCTTGGACGCCTAATAATAATAATAATAATGTACAGCGGTTACTTAATCGGAATGTAGGTTCTACCGTCGCCGCGTTCGGCGGTAGCATTCGGCTTTGTGCGTTTGCTGGCTTTTACCGCTGAGTGGCGATATATAACCTCATGCCTTAGTTCATTCTCTGCTGGATTAATAAGACACGCTCCTGTAGAACTGCACGTAGTAGCAGATAAAATCAAGTAAAACATTGTAGTTAAACAAATTAATAATCACAGAACTAAAATGACGATACAAATGTAGAATTCAAATTAAATTAAATCTTATTAGGATCAAATTTAAACAAAATAAAGGTTAACACAGTGAGCCTTTGGATTTTATCACGTGTAATTAGAAAAGACGCGTGTAGGGTTTTGTGTCATCTTATATCTTGTGTTCTTTAAATTTATAGTAGATTTATAAACTGAAATAAATGACCATAAAATTATAACATTGTCAGGACGTTCTACTGCGTCAGCTGATGTTGGTCATTCAGCCCCGCTTGTGTTTGTGCGTTATTATAAGAATGAAATGCAGTAGACTGTTATGATCTGTAACGGGTTCGACCCATGTTGCACGGGCGGCACCTTAAAGCACGGACACAAGGCGAGGTCTTACGGGAAATGGGTAATTTATTTAGGTAAAATGGGGAAGGAAAGTGTTGAAGAAGGGAGGATGGAAAGAAAGAGATAAAGGTTGTGCATGTGCAGTTCCGGGGGCTGTGCCACACTGGCATGCGGGCACACAGCTGACGATAAGTGTTGGTGCGCGGAGTGGCAGAACTGAGCACGCGGAGGCAGCGCTCCTGCACGCTCCCTCGTGACGGCGCTTCTCCCGCTGTCGATGGCCGGCGCGAGTTCTCGCTGACGCAAAAACCTAACCACACTTTTCCTCTTCGGCAGATTTTTAGAATGATTAACTTCTTGTCTGTGTCTTACAGGGAATAAATCATATGTTTAATATAACTGTCTCTGTCTCTCTCTCTCTCTCTCGTAGGGTGAGAAAGGAAGTCGTGGGGAACCAGTGAGTAATAATAAATAATGATTATACGGGTATTGTAGGGACATGTTTGAGCCGAGACTGATCCTTGTTTGTGTGCTGATGGACAGGGCAGTCCCGGAGGGGGCAACGGGGTAGCGGTTAGAGGAGAGAAAGGTGAACCGGTAAGTTTGGCATTTTAAAATTTATTTGATACTGCAATGTGTACGTGTGTGTGTGTATGTGTATGTGTGTGTTTCAGTGATAATGAACAGTCTATTCTCCCAGTCTTTAGGACATACAGTAGTTCTTTATTACAACTCAAACAAAGGCCATGACCAGCTGCTCATGAGGTTTAGGCCACTTTCAGGTTTGCTATTTATATAAATAAACACTTTTAAAACCGACTCCCAGTGGCCATGTGTTGGACTGCTTCCACATTGAACTGGTCCATGAGGCTCTCTGTCTAAACAGTTAATTACATTTGAAGTGAATACAGTAAGTGCTGTGGCATTTCCTCTTCATGGTGATTTGACGTCACTCAGACAAGGGGGGGGGGGGTTACAGTTAGTTTTTTTTTTTACATTTTTATTTTTCTTTATGTTTAATTAAGGTTGTGTGTGTATTTTTCTGTAGGGACGTCTAGGACCTGTGGGACCTCAGGGCTCGACCGGGTTAACAGGACAGAAGGGAGCCAAAGGAGATCCTGTGAGTTCACTGCTTATGTGGTGTTCGTTTATTTATTTGTTTGTTTGTTTGTATTGACAGACACAATGTTATTTACGTCACCAGAGTTGGTCAGTTCTGAATTCTGATTGGTCAGAAGGTGTTGATTTAATATACTATAATGCTAGGTTTATATGACTCATTCTGCTAGGTTATCAGCCAGAACGCTAACACCAGCGCCGGGTCAGTTGATTAACCCTGAACCCCAGTAGGCTGGCGACCGGATCATAAGCACCCAAGGTTCATCTTCAGCCAAAGGCCCTCCCGCTTGGTCCGGACCCACAGACAAGCCAGTGTGTTAGATGCTAACGGTTTGCTGTAGTCAAACCTCCTAATGGAGCGTGGCACACATCACATGTCTTAAAAACGTCAGATTCCCGTTCCACGACGAGGGCGGTCTCCCATTCCACACAGATCCCCTCTCACCCGGCCACTAGCCCGATCCCCAAATCCTCCTCAGTTCTTTTTAGAGAGAACAGAAAGGAGTGGCGACAGCACGATCATTCCTCCTTGAACCGGCTGTGTGAATGAGGTCATGGTTGTGTGAGCTCACACAAGCGGAAAAGGACGCGAGGAAAGTGCATTTCATGTGTGTTCACAGACTGCCATGATTGTTTAGTGTCACTGTGATTGAAGTGAGAGTACAAGTATGACACCCCTTCACACTTAGGACCACTTTACACCACACCCCTTCACACTTAGGACCACTTCACACCACACCACACCGTCGTTATCAATTGTCTCATAACCTCCTGACCCCCAGAGTGTTTTATTTCCTTACTTCAAGCTCAGGAACATTCCAGCAATTATCTCTTTATGTATTATGTTGCATTTTGCACCAGTCTTCATAGATTAACATTTTTGAGAGAGATGTGTGTCACACAGTGTGTATGTTTTATATCCATACATGTGTTTCTTAGCATTAGAAATGCTGTGTGTATATATTTAGATTGTTTACTTCATATTTCAGGGAGAGGGTATAAAGGGCAGTCCAGGAGTCCCAGGGTTGCAAGGAGAGCCGGGTGATCGGGTTTGTCAGCACAAACACACACCTATACAAACACACACATCAAGCACAAATGATAATAAATGTTCTCACACAGATTTATGATTTATTGCACATTTGTTTTTAAGTATGTAATTACAGTGGGACCTCAGCATACGCACGCCCCGCATCACAAATCTTTGTTATGAACTGAAATTATGCAAGAATTTGGTGTTTTTATACCAGCCAGTGCCAAAAGGAATCATAAATTAAGGTTAAGTGAGGTTTAATGCCCATTTATTTAATATTTTACCACATTTACATGTTTTTTATGTTTTGAAATGCAAAAATATGATTATTATTGGAAATTAGTAATATTGTCAATATTTTTGGTTGTTTGGGACGAATTATTTGCATTTACATTATTCCCTATGGGAAAATACGCTTCACAATACAAAATTTCACCATAAGAACTCGCCTCTGGAATGGATTAAATCCGTATACTGCTTCAGTTAATATACGTAGTGAGCCATGGCACCACTTAGTTATACGTGTATAGGACAAGTTTTAAAAATAAAGTCTTTATAATGATATCACTGTATATCACTTGGTGGGATTTGATCGATAACTTACAACACTGTAACAGTTAGTGAAATCAAATCGAACTTGGTTGAATAGATAGTGTATTTCAGAAATGCAGTTTTAAATCACACACATACTGTACACTCATCTACACCACATAAAATACATAAAGAGTGCTTTAAATTTCTTACCATCTTTACCCTTAGTAAAAGCTGCATTATTACTCATGTTGTGTGTCCTAGGGTCCGAGAGGTCCTCCTGGTGAAATCGGAAGCAAGGTGATAAAATCTGTTCAAGGCAAATTAGCCAATTTTCATATTGTATTGTTTAAAAAAAATAAATAAAAAGTTTTAAAAACACTTCTGATTCTCCTGCGTAGGGAGATCGCGGGCAGGCCGGAGAGCCCGGGCCACAGGGTGACCGGGTGAGTCAGAGTTTCTTATGTGGTTTACTATGAGTTGTGCATTATACTGGACACAGTGAGAGGAGATACAGTATGCAGACACACTTGTTTTTGTTTTTTGCACACACACGGTCGTACAATGCATGTCCTCATGAATTTTTTAAAATAATAATCTGTTGATCATTCTCAGCCAAAGTTTCATGTAAAATGTTTTTAAAAGTGGAAATGTGTATTCTACATGTGTTCTTCTCAGGGTGAGAGAGGACCACCTGGCCTAGCAGGGGATAAAGTGTGTATCACTTAGACAGTTCTGATATTTTATTTACAGTATGTATGTTTTTCGTATGTTATTTTTAAGAGTATATGTCTATGTTTTCTGCGTGTTTATATGGTTTAGGGTGATATGGGTAGACCAGGACTCCAAGGAGCCCAAGGACTCAGGGTACGAATTCAGAGAGTTAGTATTTTAGTTGTGTGTGTGTGTGTCAAATGCAGGCTGTGAAATTGTACATTCATGTGTTTCCAGGGTTTGCCAGGTATCAATGGACTTCCAGGGGAGAAGGTGATGATCTTTATTATTATTATTATTATTATTATTAATGCAGTTTATACAGATGAAATGCCGTGCAGTGTGTTTATCTCTACTGTGTGTTTGTGTGCAGGGAGCTGAAGGAGCCAAAGGCGAACCGGGTGGTGTGAGTTAAAGCTCGAATGCATTACTTATAAGGAAGGATGGATTTAAAAAAAAAAACTATGCATATTGTGTATGATGATAATGATGATGATCACTATTGTTTTGTTTTCAGGGCTCAGGTTCATTTGGAAGGAAAGGAGACAAGGTATAAAAATTTGTCGGCTTGCATACTGACTATAGGAAATGACATCTATGTCTAATTTTTAGACTCTCATGACTGTAACGTTTGGGTGTTTTTTAGCTAGCCCTAAAAGTACGAGGGGCGTTGTGTGTACAGTCTGACAAATCTTGACTTACGGCCTTCTATAAAATTTTATAAATAAAATCCAACGAAATCCTAACAAAAAAAATCTTTCTTTTTATTTTAAGATTTTTGGTTAAAAACAAAGCCATTACCAGACCACATTTCCTGTCTTTCCTTTTAAATTTTTTTTACCCCTAGTCCTCTGTTTGCGTTAATGTTTCTCATTTCTGTTCATCTTTCAGGGTCAGGAAGGAGCTCGAGGTTCTGATGGTCTTCCAGGTGAAAAGGGTGAGGCAGGACAGAAAGGAGAAAAGGTATGTGAGTGTGTGTAATGTTGTAGTGGTTATTAATGTAACAAACTCAAAACATCACTGTTCATTATTCTACATCTGTTAGTTTCATTAGTTAAAGTTACACAGTAAGACTAGTTTTGGTTGAACCGGGGTTTTTCTTGTTAAAATCACAAATGTTTTTTTTTTTTTTGTCACTCTGGTTTAGGGTTCACCTGGAATAGGACTTCCTGGTCTGCTTGGACCTAAAGGGGAGCAAGGTGATCGGGTCAGTATTACTAGACTGTGCAGCAGAGGAATTTTATTTAAAGAAAGTCACGTCGCCCTTATTTAGTCATTTTGATTTTAACACGATTAAATGTTAGTGTTTAATTTTAAATTTATTTTTCAAGGCTAGCAGCCTTATAATTAACGTTAATAGGATCTCTGGCTTGCTCCGCATCATGGGCGTCGCTAGGCCATTTTTAGGGGGCTTTTAAATTTCATATGAAAGCGGCGGCAGGCTTCGGCTCCTCCCCCTCCTTCAGCATGGTCTTTAATTCGCCATCACAGAGGGAGGGTTAAGGCGAGGTGTGTGTTTCGATAAATTGTTATATCTGCTTTAGTGCAGTCCTTTCTCATAAATACAGTTTACAAAATTTCATGAGGGATTAATCTGTTAAATCTTCTCTGTGTCTACCCTCATCACATCAGCTGTTTCCTCTAGTGGAAATGAAGCCCTAATACACACTCTATGAACCTGTAGTCTACTTTATAAAACAATCATGCCATAAATTATGAAAAAAAATAATCATTCAGTGCACTCGTTTTTAACTGCATAGCAGTGTGATTTACAGAGATAGAAAAATCTTTTTTTTTTGTAATAAATATTGTATTGTATTAAATAATGTCCCAAATCCTAAAAATACATTTATTAGCCTTAGAGTAGGGTTTTTGTCACTTTGATTTAGAAAAAGTTACTTTTTTAATTCTTAGAAACAAAAAAAGAATGATATTAAAAAGATGTTTTGTTTAATTAACTTAAAACAATGTTTGTCTCTATTAATGAATTTAAATAAATATGAAAATTATGAAATTTTAATGGGTTGAATAGAGAACCTACTGTCCTATTTATGTAGCTAAAACACTAAATTAAACTATATAACAAGATGATCAAAGTTTTAATATTTATATTGAACTTTAGATGGAAGGTTTTTCAAGTCACATAAAAAAAAGATGTTCTATTCTATATGTATAGCCTATATGTATATAATTGCTGCTCATTTGGAGACCTTCTCCCATGTGATTTATAAAACCCTTCCATCTCCAGTTCTCTGTTCATTTCTACAGTTCAGTTCTCTGAAAGCGCAGCCTCTCAGGCACATTAACACCGTGTTCCCAACATTGATTAAAATCATTGCATCAGACACTATTTTTCACATTTTGTATGTCTGCCAGTTTCCAACAAAAAGCAGCATTATTGTCAAAGATTGAATTAACAGATAAATGTTTGATATTATTGGCTCCCACACAGTTTATTCCATTGTACAGCCTCATAGGTGTGTTGTTTATATTGCTAACTAATGTAAGTTTAAAGTTATATGCTGTTTTCTGGTAAAATTTTTCTGATTGTCCCTGTACATAGGAAAAGGTTTATATGGTAAATAGCGTGTGTGATCAAAAAGACTCATTTGAGTACTGATTCTGAACAAGACAAATGTGTTAAACATCTATGGGGGCTGAGCGCCCTTAACTGAAAATCCTACAAACACCCCTGCTCCGCATTATAAAAGCAAGGCTTTCAGAGGTTAATCCGAGGTCTGGGAAGTACGTGATGGAAAGAGTGGTATGCGCGAAGTGGGGCGATATGACGCACCCCAGAGATTTTGAAAAAAACACTGGAATTCCACCCTTTGGTTCTGCGCGAGCACATTTCTTCCTTCCCTTTCTTTCCATCCTCCCTCCTTTAATCCTTTCTTGGCAGGACCCAAGGTTTTCCAGCAGAACATCTCCCAGAGCATCACACTTCGTCCACAGGTTCATCTTCGTCCCATAGTGCATCCTGCTGCTGTCTCTTCCCCAGGAAAGCGATGCACATTCACCCGGCCGTCCAACTGATGCCAAAAAAAAAACATGATTTATCAGACCCGGATGCCTTAATCCATTACTCTGTGGTCCAGTTCTGATGCTCATGTAAATGGCCACACATAGAAGTCAGCATGGACACCCTGATCGGTCTGCATCTACACAGCCTTGTGTAACAAACTGTGATCCACTGTGATGCCCTGACAGCTTTCTATCAGAAACAGCAATAACATTTTCCTCAATTTGAGCTACAGTAGCTCTTCTATTGGATTGGACCCCATGTACATCAATGAGCCTTGACCACCCATGACCCCTTCACCAGTTAACCCTGTGTTTCTTCCTTGGATGACTATCGGTCACAGCTTTTAGTATCCCTGATGCACTCAGATTTTGTCAGTCCAAACAGAAAGAGTGATATTGATTAGCTGTGTTTCTATTCTGCCTTGTTTGTATTTATCCGTGCTTTTTCTAACAGCTGTTTGTGCATGACATGCCAATAATTTTATATATATATATATATATATATATATATATATATATATATATATATATATATATATATATATTACAGAAGCATTATTATCCTTACTGTTTTTCATTGTTTTGAGCAGAGCTTTGTTGCAGAGAAGTTTCAAATGTCACAAAAACAAAACAAAAAAACAAGCATGCTTGAAAATATTGGCAGTATCTAGTGCTCAAAGTCTGAGAAAATGATTTCTCTGGATGTTTCATAAAACAGTGAGGCCAAAATGATGGGATAAAGTCATGTGGTGTGCACCATGCTTTGATATCAATCTCTGCACATAGAATAATGTGCACTGTAATGATTCATTATTGTTATTACACCTTCACAGGGTCTTGCTGGACTCGCTGGAAGACCTGGCGCGAAGGTTTGCTTTGTCTAATTTGTAAACTTTTATTACTGTATTTTCCATCTGAACGTTCATACACTGATCATATGATTTGTGACACTGCAGGGAAACCAGGGTGACCCAGGAGAAAGAGGAGAGGCGGGAAACCCGGGGCCTTCAGGTCCGGCTGGACCCAAAGGGAAAGATGTCAGAGACCATCAGCTTTTCTAAAATATTATAATGATCAATTTAATAATCTTTAATACTGATGAATTCTTATTTCTGAGAAGAAACTGTACCGCTCATGTCAGTGGGAACTTATAAATTATTATCCATTTCTATGACACTAATCCCAAATATCTGACTGAAGCTGATGGACATCTCACGCAGCTCTCCGAGAGTTTACACACTAACCATCTGCTCTGTATTCTTCATTTATTTACTGAATTTAGGGTCTAAAAGGTGACAGAGGAGAAGATGGCATTCCGGTGAGATTTTTTTTCTGCTTGTGAGTCTGTGTGCAAACGGTGGTGTGCATAAGTATTCACACCCCCTTTCCCACATTTTTTTTAGTTGTTAAAACCTGGAAAGTGGCTTTATATAGGATTACATGTCATGAAAACAAAATTATTAGGAGATAAAAATGAATAATGTTTTGCAGATTATTATGCAAAGCACTGTATGCACAAAATTGTTTCCCAATGCAGTCTTAAAGCATCTTTAATATATTTGCTTTAAAAGGTTAATTGATTAAGTTACACTTGAATTATATGTGAGTAGAGATATTTTCACAGCGACCTATTAGTCATTCAAGTAAAAAAAAAAATACAAACAAACAAAAAGAAAAGATCTAAATTAAGGCGTGAACTAGTGAGAAACAGGCCGGTGATTAGTTATACTGCTGATGCTGATGCTGAGTGGTTGGAACAGACGAGAGGGCAAATGAGGTCGCTGCTGAGGCTGTTACGTAAACCACCAGTTTTTTTTTGTTATAAATTTAAATGAAATCTTTAGGCACTTTGCAGCCTGTCGCAGAAAAATATTTGTTCTTATTTCTTTCATTTATTCCACATTATAAATTACTACTTTATATAGATTAAGTTATTATATTTACATAATGATATAAATTAAATGATATATACACACACTGTATGTTTGTTGACAGAGAGATGAGGTTATAAATGGTTAAATGTTTCCTGTTGTTTTGTGTGCCCTCAGGGGGAGGCTGGCTTGTCTGGTAAGCCTGGAGAACGGGGACTGAGGGTGAGTCCATTCCTCCTTTATATACGTAGAAGATATCCAGACTCCTCAGTTACAGTCTTAAGCTTGATAGAGTTTGATATTTTATTCCAGGGTGCTCCTGGACAGCCTGGTCAACCAGGAGAAAAGGGAGACATGGGTGATCCTGGAGAGCATGGACGGAATGTAAGAGACACACACACGGGCTTTACTTTATCATCATCTTCTGTTTTTATGATAAAAGCTTTTATTGGAAAAAAAGCTCTGGGTTACTGATCAGATGACCAGGGCCTCAAACTCCAGCAGCACCAAACTAGGAGTGTACAGTAGGGCCCTTGATTAAGGCCCTTAATTTTCTCTGCTGCAGAGACAGAAAAGAATTTCATTGTGCTGTAAAAGACAGTGTGACTATGACAAAGACTTAATCTTCTTTAAATTACACTCTATGTAGACAAATCTCTTTTTATATGCATGGTACATAATCAGATCCAAAGTTACTCTGAATTGTAGAGCGAGTTTTGGTGTCACTGTGGGAGAAGAATGTGAATCCAGTCAACATGTTTAGCTTACTATTGGGATTATGATTATGATGGGTTATAAGCCTGTGTGCAAACATGGTGATTGATTGCAAGAACAATTATGATGATTGAAATATTTATAATAAAAATATTTTTAAAAATTGGGCTATTGTCGAAAGGATGATGAGAAACACCTGCACACACAACAATACAGAGGAGCTAAAGGCCTTGGCCTGGTCTTCAATACGTCGTCGCCTTGCCATGCCATGTCACATTGATGCAGCAATTCGTGCTAAAGTAGCCCTGACCGACTACTGAGTGCATAAACTAACATACGTACTATTCAGAAGTTAAACATTTTTGTATTGTACATATGTAAAAATGACTATTTATAGAAAATATTCTAATATACTGAAATACCTTTTTTATCTTTTAGAATTATAATATAAAATAGGATCATTTAAACAGCTTGTTTTGCTAAATCACACATACAGTATTACATTTATGGCATTATTCTGTACAGATGTAGTATTTCTAGTGCTTGTTTACCTTATAGGGTTCTCCAGGGCCTCTGGGACCACGGGGACAAAAGGGAGATCAGGTATCACATCATGTATACACTTCTTCATCTGTATAAATAAATGCTTATAAGGTGGTATTAAAAAGTTTCGAGACTAGTTTCATAAAACGTCACCAGATGGCAACACAAGGCTACACACACTGTCACAGGGAGCACCTACCTTCATAAGTCAGGGGGCCAAAAGACATCATCCTGTGTACATGAGGATGTGTGTGACTGGTGCTATTCTGACCATGTGTGTTAACACGTCAGTTATTTTATCATGGACAGCAAGTTTGAACAAACAGCAAACCTGAAAATCTGCATGAAACTGAGCAAATCTGCCACAGAGACGTTTGACATGATTCGGCAAGTTTACAGCAATGCTGCAACGAGTCGTTTGTAGAGTTTTGAGTATCATGTGTGCTTCAAGAGTGGAAGAACATCACTGAAAACATCGAAACCATTCACCAACTTGTGCATGATGATCATCAGAGAACAATCCACAACTCTGCTCCCATTGTCGGTGTGTCATGTGTGTCATACGGAACAGTCCAGGCGATCCCCACGTGTGATTTGAACATTTGTAGGATCAGAAGGAACAATGCATCAAAGTTTGCCAAGAACTCAGAACATTGTAAGCATATTTTAATTAAAAATACTTGTACTTTGGTTAAGACTTATAGAGGTGAGGTGAGGATAACAGAGTTAAGGCAGGGACAATGTGATGTCACAGTAACAAGGATCGGTATGTACCTAACAAACCATAGACTTGCAGCCATCTTAGATATGAGATGCACATGATGTCATAGTAACCTAGACACGACACAATCTCGGCAGACCTTACTGTGATGTAACAGGCATTGGATACACGTGCAATATGTCAAATCCAAGAGACACAGACAAATAGCCAAAAAAGACACACACACACACACACACACACACAGTTATATGAATAAAAGATTTAATAAGAGTAGACACAAAAATAAAATAGTATGTGCATCTACATAGTAAGAAATATAAAAATACAAAGTTTAAGGCCCAAAATAAAAGTACAAAATATAGGGGGCCTGGGTAAGCATCAATAGCATAATGAAATGCATAAACTTTAAGTATCTGACCTTCTTTGAGGCAGGACAAAACCAATTTGAAGATTAGTGAGAGGAACAAAAACACAGCGATTTAAAATTGGCACAGGCGCGGGAGTAGAAGCTGTTTGGGTGCCAACAGACACTTTAGAATCGGTCTGGGTACCAACATTAACATGACAAACAGGTTTTAGGACCGACGGAGCCGGAGTAGTAGACTCGGGCCGTACGGGCCTAAAAGAAAATAGATAAGGGCTATCCACACGAGGTCTTTTAGAAGGAACAGGTTTGGAGTCATCCTTTTTGAAAAAAGTAAGCCCTGTCTCCTCTAGAAATTGCAATAGCGATCCAGATGACTCAGACTCATCCTCAGCAAAACTCACCGAGGCCCGGTCGATGACAGGTTCAGTAGGAATGTAGTCAGTAGGGCTGTGAACCGGACTGCTCTGGCTGTCCGAGTCATTTGGAGGGACGTAATGATCATTCGTGCAGATGCGATTAGCTATAGAAAACAAAATAAAACACGTAAATACAACAAAATTGATAAAATAAGACAAATAGTTAAAAATAATGTGAAGGAGATGCTTACCCATGGCCTGTGTCTTGAAAACTGTAGATAAACCGGAAGCACCAAGAATTTATAGTTGGGGTAAGCGCCACCCCATATTTTTTAAGTTGAACAAGAAAAGTGAAAAGATAATAGAAATCTATTTATACAAAAAATAAGTTATAATGGAAAATAATATCAGTAGGAGGTGGAGTCAGATGACGAGGTATATGACGTAGTATAGAAAATGTATTTTTATTGGGTAAAAAATTGTATAATAAGAAATAAAAAAAATTGTACAAAGGAGGGGGCTAGGTGAGTGCTCCGCCCCTTTGAAATTGTATAAAAGAGGTGCCTATGTCACAGTCAAATCAGTCTGTTTCTTGGCGATGCTTGGAGTTACATCCTAAGCATTTTCAAGGCTGGCTCACTTTGTTTTGTTGCTGCAATAAAACTTATCCTTACTTCATTCAGATCTGCACGGAGTCTGAAGTCTTTCTTTGATTTATTTTACTAAAGTTACAGTATTTGTTTAATATTTTAAATTAGGGCAACTTCGATGTGGGGAGAATAAAAAATCCACCACAACATGAACCGTGTTCATGTCGAGGATCATTACAGAACGAAGCTTGGGTGTACGGGTGTATGGGTACGGCCCTGAGATGAAGCAACAGTCGTCATAGTCGACGTGTTCATCAGCTCCACGACTGGAAAAGGCGAGACAGATCTGTAGCTCGACCAAGTGCACGTTCATCATCTTTTTCAACATTCGAGAATTCATTCAGAGAGACTAGACTGTCAGGAGCGAATTCTACTGCCAGGTTTTAAGGCGTCTGAGGGAGGATGAATAGCGAAAAAACAGCTCGAAACTTTTTGATGCACCCTGTACACGCTTCAGTAATCTCAGTAATCTATGCATATAATATACACATTCACAAACACACAGAGCGAAACAAGAGTGTGCTTTTATTGTAGGGAATCCAAGGTCCCCCAGGGCCCCCCGGAGATGCGGTAAGTCCATAGATTTACATTGCATAGTTTTAATACAAAGGATGCACATGTTGATGGTTTTAGTATATGATGATAAGTTCTCAGTGCATGTATGCAGTCATGGAAAAAAAGAAAGTACACCCTCCTTCACTTTCACGCCAACTTCAGGGTGTAAATAATGATTACGTTGTCCTTAAGAACGTCTATAAACAATCAAACGGTAATCCAATTACAATTTAGAAGTCTATAATTCAGTAACATGTAGAACCAGCTTTAGTAACAAACACCATACTGTTCTTCCTCCATGACTGTAACTTATCATCAGCTTTGCTAGCATTTACATTATGTTTTGTCTTTAAAAATATCGTTTCTGTTTATATGGATTTCCTGGCTCTGTTATAATGAAATAAAAGCCCATTTGCAAAATTTTTATGAAGTTATTTTAGATATCTTCAAGCTTCTTATTGATTTTCTTTTATGTTTTACTTTTTTATCTTATTTTTTTTCTTTTGTATTTCAGGCAGAAGGGCAGGTTCATCTGAAGGGCGATAAAGGAGACAAGGCACAGTACAGCATCCATGATGCACTCACACACATGCAGATTTCTATTATCTTTAACATAACATTATATTTACAACATGTTCAAATGCTCTAATGCTCATATAGTAGCTGTTGCTGTTTCTATCCTGCCACAGGGTGAAGCCGGTGACCCTGGGGAACATGGGAGTAAAGGTCAACACGGAGAAGCAGGAACACCGGGCGCTCCAGGGTTACGGGTAAACACAGCACTAGGTTCATGCTGTACATATTGATACAGAAGTACTGTATGATTATTAACATTGCACATGTTTGTTGTGTCATTTCAGGGACCTGAGGGTCAACGTGGACTAGTAGGAGCCAGAGTAAGTTATTTACCATACAATTGTGTATTTCAGAGCCTTTACCTTAAACTGCGTTGCAGGCCAGTGTCGTGTTCAGCAAGTTGATCACACTCAAATGTTTTAATTACCAATATTTATCATTGATGAGGAGCGTGCTGGTGTGTGAATAGACTGGTGTCAGTGTAAAGCTACTGGCACAGAGATATCCAAAGTAGTGCCATAGCCGTTTTGGCTGCTGCTACATCTGGGTTATAGAGGTCATGAGTTTGTGCGACCGCTCATTCATTTCAAACAAGGGATGTGATTTTAATGAAATATGTTTTGGATTTTGCTCTGGAGGACAGCAAGCAGTTAGTCAGCGGTATCTGTTGAGGTCCAGAGGAGAGAAGAAAGGCAAATGCCTTGCTTTAGCTGATTTAACATCTGTTGCTAGCAATAGAACTTTTTTGCTAGCATATAAAAAAATTGACTTGAAAGTGAAAGTACAGCTCATACTGTAGCTGATATTCCGTTGTTTCCTGCACACAAGCATGCTGGGCTTCTTGCAGTAAAACAACTCAGATTAAACCACAGCTCTCGTTTCCCTGTAGGGAGATCCAGGAGAGAGAGGAAGTCCAGGAGAGAAGGTAAGGGAAGATTTATTCAAATTAAATTTCAATATTATGTTTGCATAATAGCTTTGCCTGATTACATGGTAATTTTTTACGCACCTGCTGGGTCCTGTGTATTACCATTTAAACGCCTGTTAAGCAGCTATACATCTGCATCATTTTCAGGGAGAAAGAGGAGCTGCTGGACTGGATGGACGTTCCGGTCAGGATGGAAAACCCGGGCCACCTGGACCCCCTGGCTTACGGGTCAGATCACAAAAATCTAAATGTGAAATACTGTACACAGCAAGCAAGTTTATTAATTCCTTCTGAACAAACTACACTCCTAACTGGAATATTCAAACAATCTGTGTTATTAGATTTTCGAGAGAAGTGTTACAGACAGGCTCAAAAGTGCCTGAATACAGTGTATAGATAAGTTCTATTATAGCTTCATGCGGAAAGATGTAATCTCTTCAGACTGTCTCATTCTCAAAGTCTGTAATTCTAAAAACCTTCCTTAAAACCGCATATGCCTGGGTGCTGAAGGTTATTACAGATAAATACCATAGCAACCCATAGCAACGGGATTCTTCTGTCTGTGAAGCATACAAAAGGAGTTCAGGGAGGAAAGCAAACTTGCTGAATGAGAAAAATCAGTAAATAGTGTAATCCATGGCTAAGACTGAAGTTCTGAACGCATTAGAAGGTGTGTGCACTGACTAAATGATTATATTAATAAAAGATTAGATGTTATTAAAATAATATAAGTAGGTAATGATGATAAAAAAAGACCAGGGAACCGCTGGTCTAGACTAAGCCAAACCAAAGTGAACCTGCAGTTGTAAACGTACAGTAGATGTTTCCACATCATGAGTATAAACCTACCGTACCAAATGTATGAATCACACACTTCCTGTATGATGAAACACTGCATGGTGTAAATGTTTTTCCAATGGATTTAATTTGAACCAAAGTAAACATTGTGTCTAATTAATTTCAGGGTGATCCTGGGAAAACAGGGGAGCCTGGCAGAGATGTAAGTGTTTTATTTTTATCTCCAGTTTTTTAAGATAATATCGTCCCATTATTATTCTTGACAGAAATAAATTACAGTGTGCATTTAGCTCCTTTTTCTTTTTTTTTTCCCCACCCCTTGTTTTTTAGGGCTTAGCAGGACTCCGAGGACCTCAGGGTCCCCCAGGCGCTGTAGGGCCCCCAGGAGCTGCTGGCACACCTGTAAGAAATGACCCACACTCACACACATGCTCAAGGTCGATTAGTTGAAACACATGCAAAACACACATTACTATCTTCATCATATCTGTACAGGATCTGCATGTCTAGATATTATACTGTACATACAGATCAGCTATGCAGTACCCAGTGTGTGCAGTCAGACGTTCAGACACAAACACTGTTACTTTTTTGGGGTTATTTCAGGGCAAACCAGGAGATGATGGAAAACCTGGATCTCCAGGAAAATCTGTAAGTCACAAGCACACACAAACAACCAAACATTTTATCTGAATATATTAAATAATCGTCTGTAAATTGAGCAGAGCTCACAGTATATTCCCACAGTACATTCTAATGAAAATCATATACTGTATACAGGCTTTTTAATTCCCTGATATGAGCAGTATTACAAGAGAGTGAGTGCTGTTGTGCTGGTTATCAGCACGGCTGTTATGGTTTTATACAAAAGTTCCACACACACTTAATTTGCTCCTTAAATCACTTAATTTGCTCCACCAACACGTATCCTCCCACGATTGGCAGAACTAACTAACCCCTACTACGAACCCAAAAGGTGAGAAGAATAAACCATGGAGGTGGTGGACAGTCCATCTTCTAATCTTCTTTGTATATTTAACTTATTCCACTTTAGAGTATTATCTCTGTTAATTTTCAAGTACTAGGGTTCTTCCCAAATGGTGAAGTTAATGCGCCATGTACTGTAAGGTGTACCATCTCTTGTTGGAGAGAGATTTGGGATTCAGTCTGGTTTTAGAAGCTAGTCACCTCAGCCACAAATAAAACAACATGGAGGGAATTCAGAATGACTAAGAAACAGTTACGAAGTAGACAGTTTAGACGACATAACGTTATCAGATGTGTGTTTTTACTGAAAGTGCTTCTGTGATTGGTTGTGAATGTGGGTTTTGTCCGGCACCGTACAGACCTACTCTCACCCGCACCGCGACCCACAGTTGGTGTCAGTAACGATTGTTAGAACACCTACTGTACAATGCGAATTAATACATAAAGTTAACCCCCTAGTGTTGTCCACTGTTCAGTTTCACTACTTTGTGGAACCCTCTCGTCCAATCAGATCACTTGGGTGGAACTAACTCTTGTTTAATATATTTTATTTTTTTACACTGTAAACCCGAATAAGTTTTAAGTAAACTGAACTATGAGTTTTCAAGTTTGTTGTACTCTTTCATATTAATCATTCTTTATTTGCAATATTAAGTAGCCTAACTCATACTATTTAATAACAATTACAATTTTTTTAAAGTTTTGCAAATCAAATAAATTCTTGTTGGTCTTTCGGCTGCTCCCGGCAATGGGTCGCTACAGCAGACAATCCGGTCCGCACACAAGCTTGGCACAGGTTTTACGCCAGATGCTCTTCCTTACACAACCCTCCCATTTTATCTGGGATTGGGACAGTCACTTTATCCAGCTGTTGGGAATTGAACCCGGGCCTTCCACATGGTGGGCGAAACACCTACACTGAGCCACCAGTGCACTATTGCCCTGATGACGTCAGACACAAAATCGCTAGTCTGAAAGATTTTAAGTTGGTTGAACTTTAAGGTGACAGTTACTGTTACTTAAAATGTCAAATTTGTTCAGCTGAAAAGTGTCATTTCTACAAACTTATAAATATCAAAAAGTTCTAAATACTCATCAAGGTCTATTCGTTTTTAACTAGTTGTAATTATTTAAGTTAACAGTACTCAATATGTTTAATTACTTCGAGCATTAGGGTACAGAGTAGTTTAGCCAAAAAAAAAATCAAATTCAGTTATAAAGACTAGCAATTAAATTTAAGAAGAATTTTTTTTTTAATTTTCCCAGATTAAACAAACGAACAAACCCTCTTGTACCAGCTGAGCTGTAGGCAGTTTGTTCGGAATTCTAAAGGGTCCGGGTGAACTTGACTAAAATGCTCATGATGTGGCCACCGAATATCAACACAATCTTAAAATTAAGCTTTTTACTAATTAATATTAATGTTTTCACACTGTAATATTGCTAATAAGGAATTATTCATTATTAGCACATATTAAGTTTAGTTTATTGCACTGACCCTATTTGCTCTACACAGTGTCCCAAAAAGTCTCTTCACGTAAAGGAGATGAACTCTTTTATATACATATTTGAGGAGCGTACCAAAAGTAATGCAAAAGTTGGCATACTCTTTTCATTAACTGAAACAGTAGTTCATGCCATGCATCTGCGCCCTCGATGAGCCTGACTCTCATATCCTCTTTGAAAAACCCCTTTTTCACAGTTGATGGTCTCCCATTAAGTGGTTTGTTCTCAGTGCTGGTTTCCTCCTCATCCATCTGCACATCGCTCTTGTCAATGGTGTTATCTCTGTAAATGTGCAGTAGCACAGTGGGAGACCATCAAGTGCGACAAATGGGATTTGAGGTTCGACGGTGGTGCAAATGCATTGCTTGTGATGGAGACACACACTAACACACACACACACACACACACACACACACACACACACACACACACACACACTAACACACACACACACACACACACACACACACACATACACACTAACACACACACACACACACACACAAACACTAACACACACACACTGGAATCATTCTGATGCCTGGATTGTAAAGCAGTCACAAGTCTTAATTTCCTTCACAGTGTGTATGAGGACATTTACAGTCCACGCGATGAATTCAATTCATGATCTGGATTCTGAATTCATTTGGTAGACCCATATAGTCTTGACACCTGAGATTTAGAGCTTTAAATGTCATAAGCAGGATTTTATCGTCAGTGTGAAGCTCAACAGCCAGCCAGCGTATCATGAATACGACGGTGTTATAAGACTTTTAGGACATGCAAGGTCTTTTCCTTTAATGGGATTGGATTCTAAATGATGGATTTTTCTTTTTGGAACAAACACAGGGTGAGGACGGCGTCCCTGGTGAGGATGGCAGAAAGGTAACACAAACTTCAGTCTTTTATTTTAAAGTACAGAGGAAAGTTTCAGACTTTGATTGATCTTTGGCTCTGTTTTATTGCACAGGGTGAAAAAGGAGAATCAGGACCGCCGGGAAGAAATGTAAGCGAGTCACATTAGATCAGGCTACCTGCTTTTTTTCATTCTCTCAGCTTCTCTCTTTCTTCATCTTCTGTTCTCATATCTGAAGAGCAGGAGCTACTGTAGGAGTTGTTTTTTTAACAAATAAAGTTTTTGAAGTGTTATACTTTTAGTCATATAAAGGAGGTGGAATATGAGGTGCATCGGCTGGGAGAGGACAGAGGACATTTTTAAAGTCCTCCTCTTCTGGGTGGATCTGGTGTCCAGAGAGAGATTGCACTGTGATTGCAAATATCAGAGCGTTTCACATAAAAACCAAGCGGGATGCTTTTGGATTAGGGGTATAACTGAGACCACCACTGTCCAAGATAAGGACTAGGCAGATCGAGTCAAGACTGAATCAATGAATTTCTTTCATCTCAGTTATAAGTCGCATTAACAGATGATGTAATGGAAAGTTTTGAAACGTTTTTGATACGATAGATACAGGAAGAGGTGTCTGTGCTGGTGATGCCGCAGGGTGTTGTGAACAGAGACATTGTGTTTCCTTTTACCCAACCTTTACTCAACAGTGAACACTAGCCCAACTGTTCCCTACACAGATGTTGCCCAGTCAATTTATTTTTACAACAAACACACCCCATTCGAGTTGGTAACGCGCCTGACCCAGCAAAGGGCTGAATAGGTGTGTAATTAAATTATTTTCGTTTTTCTTTATTTGTGAATATTTTTGCTAAATCATAAGTGATTAAGTGTAAATTGATGGTTAATGCTGTCAATTATATTTATTGAGAATCAGCGTAAATACACTATAAAGCGTGCAGCAAGTACAGGAACCTGAATACTTTCTGTTTGTTGTTTTAATTTTAGTATTTCGGAAAAAAACTAAATAATCTTTTCTCGTTATGCGTTTTCTTAATTGCCTGCACTCTAGACAATTAGGCGAAGATGATAAGGTACAGTTGTGTAAGCCGGGCTTTTTATTCTAAATGAGCCATCCTAAGTGTTATTAATGGATTATCAGGCTGCATTGTACCATAACAAATGCTTCAGGCTCCACTTCATTTATTTCCTTTAGTGACTTTAATGATTTTTCTTTTACGCTTCATAGGGCAGCTATTTGTGTGGTCTAAAATGTCAGACACATTTACACAGACGTAAAAAAAAAAAATCCTTAGCGTATTGATTGATTAACTGTAATATAATAACACAAATCATTTTGTGACTCCTGTGAGTGAATTTTATACATATTTAAAAAGCATTATTTGTTCCTTGTCTCTCCCTCTACTCTCTCTCTCTCTCTCTCTCTCTCTCTCTCAGGGACAAGATGGACTGAAAGGAGATCGGGGCTCTGTAGGACCCAGTGGTCCAGTCGGTCCTCCCGGATCACCAGGGGTTCCGGGGAATATCGGACCTCCAGGACAGGTGTGTGATTGTTGGGATAATTCTGCCTGTATCATGCAGCTCCAGTAGGTCAACAGTGTGTCAGATTTGAGCTGCCAGTCTGAACAGAGCCGAAGCCGATCTGATCACTTTCAAATAATAGAAATACAAATCCGATTTGCCTGCAATCTAAACAGCGCCTTACTCTCACACATTGTCTTTTTTTCCCTCACAGGTGATATATGTAAAAGGGGCTGACCTATCGGCTATCCCAGGACCACGAGGACCTCCAGGAGCTCCTGTGAGTAACAACAACTTCATTCACAAATAAAAATCTAATTATTGTAAAGTTATTGTGGTGTTTAGAGAATAAATCTGAATAAAAATACTCCAAGCTTTAATAAAGTTGTTTTATAGAGTTGTATTTTCATCTTTCAGGGAGAAACTGGGATTCAAGGAAATACAGGACCTAGGGTGAGTAAGATACGCATGAATCTGACTTTCTTTTGCAAGAACTTTTATAACTCCTGGAGTACAACATACTTTTCTTAAACGAAAAAGGCTAGAAAAGTTTACAAGAACATAATTTACAGTTAAATACCGAGCACATGTTGCTTATAGAATATAAATAAATAAATATCTCCATGATGCCTATGATGTTTTCTAGGGTGAGAGAGGACTACCAGGAATGAAAGGAGATCAGGTATGTGCTATTTCAGGTAGACGTAAATAATATTATATATCTTTTTATCACATCTATAGTATATTATACAATTCGTACAGTACAGTGCTTTACTGTGCATTTTTTCCTATATGAAATTCTGCTTTCCTTTTGGCAGGGAGATCCAGGAGAGGATGGCTCACCGGGTAAACCGGGGGCTTCAGTGGTAAGTATTGTGTGGTATTATGTACGTACTGTAACACAGCGCTCATTAAGTATTTACCGTTTAATAAAAGCAGATTCAAAAATTGATCAGCCAGTGATTTGTCTAAAGAGAATTAAATCTTTTCAATTCAAGGTAACTAGTATAAACAGCTAATGCGCTTCATTTAAACTAAACCCGGAGTTGATGCACTGTAAAGAAGAGTTTAGTAGCCTAAGAGCCCCGTCACGCTGAGGCATGTTTGCACCATGTCTGCAAAAAATTGTAGGACTCATCAGGAACACAGTTGGAAATGGTCAGGACTTAGTATTGTTTCCTATGTTTCCTATGATTCAGTATAAATAAGAAAGTTGTTTATTTTAGTATCAGTGCTTAAAAATAATGGTACGTATTTAAGTCAAAAAAGATTTCCACATTTCACTGAAAATCACCTTGAAGTATGACTTCAAAGCCAAGCTCTTCAAAGCCATGTATGACTTCAAAGCTAAACTCAGGTTCTAACAGTAGCACTTTGCGTGTGACAGTCAGAAAACTGCACAGGAAGCTCGTCTGATGAGACATGACTTGTTTACACTGTACACACAGTTACACACAGCAAGAAACCTGACTAGTGTTTTACTTTTGTGTTTCAGGATGTGAAAAGAGCGCTGTCTGATTTTGGCATTGAGGTACTCAGAGTACTCTAACACTGAAAATAACAGGTGAGTTTGATGGAGCAGGGGTGAGAAATGCTGGTTTTGTTTGTTTAGGTCAGAGACCTGCAGCTGGTGTTAGAAAAGAAAGATGTCCTGCTGAGGGAAATCGTAGAACGAACAGATAAAGGACCAAAAGGGGATAAAGGAGATTCGGGAGCTCCAGGCCCTGCTGGGGCAGATGTAAGTGTGTGTATGCACATGTGTGTATGTGGGCAGACAAATAAAATAAATGCCTTCAAGGCTGTAGTGCTGCACTGACACGACACAATTATTTTCTCATATTCTGTATTTGTGTTATTTGTGTTAACATATATATAAATGTTATAGCACGAAATGCTCCTCCACATATTCCACCATATTACCACATATTCTTCCTGACTCCGCCCTTCAACCCACTGTGTCATTCATTTACACACTAATTCACTCATCGTCTATCCCGCTTGCCTATCCCAGGAGACTTATGGCACAAGGCGGGGTGCACAGTATTTTTAGCCATATTTAAAACTAAAGCATTAGTTGCGATTCCACTTTATTTTATTAGGAAACTAAGTGCTTCTTGTTTTTTTCTTGGTTAATGCTGCATTTGCACTGTTGCCATGTTAAAGAAAGTCAAGTGAGTATAAGAAGTAAAACAGCACACTGTTGCATCAGATGGCACAAACATCTACTATATGTTTTTATTTCTTTATTTTTTAACTTTTGCTTTTCTGAATTTCTATAGGGTACTCGAGGGTTTCCAGGGGAGCGAGGACAAAAAGGTGATCAAGGTGAAAAGGGGTCTCCTGGGCCACAGGGTCCTACAGGCAGAGCTATCGGAGAGAGAGGCCCTGAGGGCCCTCCAGGACAGGCAGGAGAGCCTGGCAAACCTGGCATACCTGGAGTACCAGGACGAGCTGGAGAACTAGGGGAGATTGGCAAACCTGGCGAAAAGGTAGGAACATGAAGGAGTTTTAAATCTTTGAATAACCCAGTCTGAACATTTCCCCTGTCTGAATAGTTCTTTAAATATCTATTGGTAACTTTGGCCTGTGGGTAATTAGCTTGTAGCTGCTGAGATGTATCGGTGTGAGTGTACGCAAATACCATTAAGTCAGTTGACTGTAAAACACTGTGTCATGTACATGTGTCAATATACATATAATCTGTCCTAAGTAACTGCTAATAACAGAGTATTTCCCAATAAAACTTTAAACTTAACGTCTGGTTAAACTCAGAAGGTCTGAATAACTAACTTAATTTATCTCAATTTACATTTTTCAGGGTGAGAGAGGTGAGAAAGGAGATAGAGGAGAGGCGGTAAGCACTAATACCTTTAAAGCTGTCAAGATCATTACCAACGATATATCTGTATATACATTCATTTTAACATTTTACCTGTCTGCCTTCAGGGTAAACCTGGGGTTAATGGAGTGGCAGGACCGGCAGGACCGAAGGCAAGTTAAAAAAGTGGCAAAGCCAAAAGATTCTATCTGTGCCGTATCAGCCTTCATGCTACATCTGAATGTGCTGTGTGTTCTAGGGCGACTCGATAGTTCAGTCTGTTCCTGGTCCACGGGGTCTGCCAGGCCCTCAGGGTGTTAAAGGAGAGGATGGTGCTCAAGGACCCCCTGGATCTAAAGGAGAGCGGGTCAGTGCATTGTGCTTTCTAGTCGTGTATGTGGTACATGTTTTGTTATTTGTATGAGCTTCATTTTGATAACTTTATATTGATACAAATGCTGCATATTGCATAATATTTTATTTTACAAAATACTACATTACTCAAGGTTTTACTGAGGTTATGGTTTGGTTAATTGGGATTACTGTAGGTGTACAGATGGTTGGGTTGGGGTAACTGGGGTTGAGTATGTGGTTATTTTATTCAAGGCGAGGATTACTGGGATTAAGGTTAGGGTTACTCGGGGTAGGGTTCGGGTTATTGGAAATGAGGGAACTTTTGGGGTGCCTAAGGTTCGGTTTGGGAATTACTGATGGGCACAACTAGGAGTAAGTCAGCATTGAGGGCAGATGGTTACTGAGGTAATGGTTTGGGATGTTAAGGGTATGATTATGGGTTGTGCATTTAGGGTGGGGTTACTGTGTTTAGATGTTAAGACTGGGTTTATAATGTTGGGCTTGTTGGGAGTAGGGGTACTTAAGTTGCAGAGGGAGTTCCTCAGGACAGGTCTGGGGTTATTGGGAAAAGGCTTAAAAGTCATTGATTTCAAGCTTGAAATTATTTAGATTAGGGGTACCAAGGTTGTCAGCTGGGGCTCCAGAGTTTATGTTTGTGGTTGTTGAGAATAAAGGTGCTGCAGGTGGGATTCCTGGGTTTCAGGGTTGGGGTTTTGGGGATTATGGTTAAGTTTACTTAGGGTGGGAATTGGGTTTTTGGTAGGAAGGGTAGTGAGTTTTGGGCTCCTGAAGATAGAGTTGAGGTTTTTGGAAATAGAGATGCTGCAACTGGGGTTACTGAGTGTTGGGTTGGGGTTTTGGGGTTTAAGGTTAGGTTTACCTGTATGAATGGGGGTTTTGGGAGTAGGGGTAGGTGCTGCAGTTGGAGTTCCTATAGGTTAAGTTTAGGTTTTGCAATTAAGGCTAGGTTCATTAAGTGTAGAATTGGGGATTTTGGGAAAAGAGATTTTGTGGTTGGGGTTCCTGAGTATAGGGTTAGGAATTTTGGGATTAAGATTAGGGTTACTAAGGGTAGGAATAGGGATTTGGGGTTTAGGGGTAGTGAGTTTGGGCTCTTGAGGGTAGGGTTGAGGTTTGTGCCAACAGGGTTAGGCTAACAAAAGATAGGAAAAACAAAGACAAAAAAATCTTAATGCTAAGTGTGCGTGTGCGTGTGTGTGTGTGCGTGTGTGCGTGTGTGCGTGTGTGTGTGTGTGTGTGTGTGTGTGTGTGTTTCATCCACCATGTAGGGAGTTGCAGGTTTCCGTGGAGAGAAAGGTGATAGAGGAGAAGTCGGAGAAAAGGGCAGAGATGGTCTCCCTGTGAGTGTCACCCTTCTTACTTCCACTAAAAGGCTAATTTAATTCACACTTTACAGTATATTAACAAGACTGTTTGTTTGTAGGGTTTAGCTGGAGAACCTGGAAAACCCGGACAGGATGGAAAGCCGGTGAGAAGGCAGCTTCTGCTGTAATGTTTAAAACTGTAATCATTTACTGTGTATATTTATAGCCTCAGTGAGGAGATACTGTACGTTTTTGACAAGCATGACAGTAGCTGAGTGTTTTTCTTTTCTCGGTACAGTGGTAAGTGTTTTTTGATAAAAATAGCACATACATAAATAATAGAGTACCCAGTCTAACCTTCACTGTAGTAAGAAGTCCTGAAGTATTGATGTTTTATCATGGAAATCTTTTATCTTTGGGTAAATCTTGTAAGTGATGGGGTTTCAGTGCCTCCGTCAGCATACACTGTACACTATATTAAGAGGCCGTATAAGGAGGAAGATGTGAGGTGTGTTTAATGCTCTGTAATTACATATGAACTAGTTTTGTCATGGATATAAGCTGATTAACCTGAGTTATGTAAAACTGATTAAGTGTTGATTGAGATCGAAAACAAGTGCCGATGGGTGAAGACTCAGACTCACGCCTTTATTTATTCCCCTCTGGAGCAGGGTATAAAGGGCTCATCTGGTCTCCCAGGCCCACCTGTGAGTAACCTTAGCCCACGGTGACAGCCCCTCGGGGGCGTGTCGGTGTAGCAGAGCCTGGGGATTGGCTGTAAGAGCTGCACTAGGCTGCTGGTGCTCTTTCTCTTTGGCTGAGACAGAACAAACAGTAAAAAGTAACCAATGCAGCAACGCTATTAACAGCTCAACCTTCTGTCTCTTCTTCTTCCCCAACCACATGTCTGACCTTTTTTTACACTTCACTGGACTGTCACATCTCCTCTCTCTTCTCTCCTACTGTATATATTCTCTATATCCTTTTCTCTTATCCTCCTTCCTTTAGGGCTTGCCTGGGTTCCCAGGAGTGTTGGGCAGACCGGTAGGTTTCCTGTGGCTGTGAATGTTGGCTGCGATGCTTTGTGATGGGAGATGGGGGGGGGGGGGGGTGATGATGTCCTGGTCTTGATGTCTTGTTTATATGTCTGTCTCTTTGTGTTGCTTCAGTGTGGTTTCGTATTTGTCTAGCTCACAGGTGTCAAACTTTTTCAATGTAGAACTAGTATATAATCTGTTCTGCATTTAGGTTATATTAATACACTTTAAACACACTTTTCTGATATTATTTCTACAGTAACTTTAAGATGTTATCAATATTCAGAATAATACATATAAAGTAAAATTGAAGACATCTCTAAGAAAAACAACTAACAAGAAAGAACAAGAAAGTAAGGAGACTAGAGACGGACGGGGGGAAACTAGGGAGGCTAGAGATGGACGGTAGGGGAAACTAGGGAGGCTAAAGACTGACGGGGGGAAACTAGGGAGGCTAGAGACCGACGGGGGGAAACTAGGGAGGCTAGAGATGGACGGTAGGGGAAACTAGGGAGGCTAGAGACGGACGGGGGGAAACTAGGGAGGCTAGAGATGGACGGTAGGGGAAACTAGGGAGGCTAAAGACTGACGGGGGGAAACTAGGGAGGCCAAAGACCGACGGGGGGAAACTAGGGAGGCTAGAGACCGACGGGGGGAAACTAGGGAGGCTAGAGACCGACGGGGGGAAACTAGGGAGGCTAGAGATGGACGGTAGGGGAAACTAGGGAGGCTAGAGACGGACGGGGGGAAACTAGGGAGGCTAGAGATGGACGGTAGGGGAAACTAGGGAGGCTAAAGACTGACGGGGGGAAACTAGGGAGGCCAAAGACCGACGGGGGGAAACTAGGGAGGCTAGAGACCGACGGGGGGAAACTAGGGAGGCTAGAGACCGACGGGGGAAACTAGGGAGGCTAGAGACCGACGGGGGGGAACTTCCGCATCACCTGACCGAGGTGTCTTCTGGGAAACTGAGTCTGCCCTAAACTAAACTAAAACTACAAAAACTAAACAGTACCCTCTAGTGGTAATTCCTTACAGTTTGGGATAAAACTACTTTAATATACTTTGAGTTTGACACCTGGATGTTTTTATGTTAATTAATGTGTTACAATTACTTAAACAAATGTTCTATATACAGATGTGTGTGTGTGTGTGTATGTGTGTGTGTGTGTGTGTGTGTGTATATAGAGTATATATACAGTTAATGTATGCATGCATATGTATGTACTGTACTGTAGGTTTGTGTGTTAGGTCTGTTTGTGTGTGTTTGTGCGTGTTTGTGTGGGGCTGAGAGCTTCTGCTGTATGTTAGTGATGTCAAATGTCTGATGTGCAGGGAAACCCTGGAGAGACAGGAATTCGAGGACCACCTGTAAGTATGAGCTTCATATATAAAAAAGATACATAAAAGACTTATCAAAGACTCCACGTTATCTCCTGTTCCAACTACAAACTAGAAGATTTTCTTAAATAAAGCAAAGAGTAGTGTTTTGCAAAGCAATTGTTTTCCCTTGTCTTTCCCTTCACAAAGGAAGCAGGCAAATGGAGAGCCATAGATTAAGAGAAATTTCATTTGTAATCATTTAATTATGACATAAGAAATGGTGCTGTATAAACAAATGATTGACTGGTCCGTCTGCCCTGAGCTGTGAGGTGCAAAGCGACAGTGCTAACCATGATGCCAACATACCACCCCCTTGCTATTTATTATTATTATTATTATTATTATTATTATATTTAACTTTTTGGGGGTTTAGTAGTGCTTTAAAATAATTTTCATCAAGTGTTTAAATGGGATTCAGCAGGTGGTAGAACCATAAAAACCCAGTCTAGCAGTGCTTTTTTATTTATTCCTTTGTTAAAGAAGCTGGAACGCATTTTCAGACTGTTTCAGCCCAACTTGGCCGTTGCTCCCAGCGTTAGTAAAAGATTGATAAATGAGACTCACTGCTACTTTAATAATCCGAAATGAAGTCCGCTTTGGTGGTTTATTTTATTTAGTTCAGCCCTCAGTTTAAACATGGGACACCTCGTTTTGCTGTTTTTTTACATAAACATATACAAACACACAGAGCCTGATTCTGGGTTTCATTACAGGGACCGATGGGTCCGAACGGACCTCCGGGACCAATGGGTGTGAAGGTTAGTGAACTGCAAAAGGCTTGTTCTTTAATGGCTCATACCAGTGACTGACTGTGTTTAATTACAGGTCAAAATAATGTGTGTGTGTGTGTGTGTGTGTGTGTGTGTGTAGGGTGACCAAGGAGAGGCAGGGATAGGGGTTCAAGTAAGTATAATTAATGAATCAAATGTATTCTGTTGAACTGTTGTTAAGGGGAGATAAATAGAGAAGAGATAGAGTTTATTGCTGAGTTACACGACTAAGTTCTGATGCTTTATTGTTGACAGGGACCTCCAGGACCACAGGGCATCCGAGGGTTGTCTGGACTTACAGGCACACCAGGAGCCATTGTAAGATAAATCCTACATGTTCTAATTATATTATACATCCTAATGATATATAATGACTGTAATGGCTAAATGATGTTCTGCCTTAATGGAAGTTTAATAAAAGTCACCATTACACTGAAAGATATTCACCTGATTTCACAGTCACATATTTGCGATGAGATGATTCGATAAACTGAATGACATCACCAAATCTCTCATTGGTAATTTGGGGGAGAGGACAGAATGTCTGTGTAATGTCTTGTTGCAGTTACGTCATGACAGAACACAAAGTTACATGACATAGAAAGAAACATAGGATGAATTCCAGCTTTCGGGTCTGTAACCAGCTCGATAGGACGCAAAAGCACTGTACATAGAGTGTATACACTGTTATGACAGGCGTGAAACTTTAGAGTTAAAGACTATGGCAGCACATACTGTAGTAACTATACTGGCAGCGTGGCTGGTAACGGTGTCCAGTTCATGTGTTAATGATACCTCATGCCGGTTTTTTCAACGGCTACAAAGTCTAGTCTTTATGCAGCAAACTGAAGCCTTTTTGTCTAATGATCTCATTAACAGGTGGTTTTCTCATGGACACACAGCTGTTTAGTTCCAATCCTGTAAATTCTAGTCATAACATATGTGTATGGGAATGCTCTCACTTTCACTATTAAACAACCTGTTATTTTTGCTGTTGATTTTTTTCACCAAGTCAAGTCAAGTCAACTACGAGTTTATTTCAGTTCAGTAGACAGTAAAACGGCACGACTTTACATACGTGCATAAATTAACATCATAAATTAACCAAACCATGCAACTTCAGCCTGTGTTTAAGTGAACTCCATTCATGATCTTTGTTCGGCCACTATCCTTCCAGGTTTTGCTAATGTGTTGAAGGTTCTTAATCCAGTTTCGTCAATTTAAAATTTCCTCCTCCAAAGTTTTTCTATGCAGCCCAATAATTTGACCCTTCTGAAGCTGTGACAGGTAATCATTTAATCTGATGTAAAGGTTTTAAAACGTTTTTGACTGCCATTTTATTGCACACGTAACTTCACTATCGAAGTCTGGGTAGCGTTTTTATTTCTCTTATTGAAGGGTTTTGTCATGATGAGGTGGTTTCGGGCTGTGGGCTTCTGGGTTGAGGCATAGATGCAGATGGTACGAACGTACAGTGTCTTTTTTTATTCCCCCCAAAAAAAACTAACATGAACTTTAAAACATGCTCTAACATAAAACGAACTTTGTTCAAGTTTTGTTTAAACAAACATTAATCAAATAATAACTTACACATACGAGGTACTTAGACAAGTATCAAAACATACAAGGAACTAAACATAGTAGACTAAACATACTAGGAAACAGACTGGTATCAAAACATACCAGGGATTAAACAAACAAGGGACTAAACATACTTGACAGACTTGGCTAGGCCCGCTAGCTGTTTCGCACACTAGCTGCTAAGCTGAATGGTAGCCAAGGATCCAAGGCACAAACAGACTAGGTACACAGCAGACTAGGTATGAAACAGACTAAGAACTAAACAGGTTAGTGGCTAAACAGGTTAGTAACTAAACAGACTAAGATCTAGACAGACTAGGAGACTAGACAGACTACGATTTAAGCAGGTTAGTAGTTCAGTGGTTAGTAGTTAAACAGACTAGGAACTAAACATACAAGAGAGGAAACACAAGAGGCTAGTCACACACAAGGGTAAACACACAAGAGGCTAATCCTCCTAGCGGCTAATCCTACTAGTGGCTAACCATGCTAGAGGCTAAGCTTACGCTAGGAGACAAGAAGACATACATTTTGTGTAGTTTTATGTTTTTGGACTCAGTTTCCCAGAATGCACCTCGGTCAGGTGATGAGAGCGCTTACAGGTTTAAATGCTGGTGAAAAAATATACAGTGTAACATATGAAATTAAACGTTTTCTTTTGCAAACGTTGCATGATTACGAATGTTACAGGTTACAGTATAGAACAGCATTTCAGACATCTGTAACCTAAGGAATATCATTATGTATGCTGCTTACTTACTTGAACTTTCACTTATTCTATACTGTTGCTGGGTATCAGTATGTATCTTACAAGGCAGGTTAATACTCGTTTCATTGGAAAGGTCTGATCGGACATTTGCTGTTGACAAACTCCGAAAGCTATAGCAGTGTGTCTACTAACCTGCATCTGCTGCAAACCACATTTATGCAGATGTTCTTCATCCTGATACCGAGCTAGCTATATATTACACTACATCTATTCTACTATAAGACTAGCTAGTTTGTGTACCATGTCTTCATTAAGAGCTGCACCAGGTGATCACCAAGTGTAAAAAATGTTACTACCAATTTACTGTGGTCATTAATCCGATTTTAGATGGCTGTTGTCTGAGTGAAGATTATTAACGGCGCTTTGAACCCAGGAAGGAAATTTCATCCGCTTTCCCTGATCTGATTTGTCCACGAATTTGTCATAGCTCAAGATGATAAAACCCCAACTACAGCACAATCTCCTGCACCACAGCCAGCAGAACATACCAAGCCTCACCGTATTATATAATTAGATTCGCCCTCATCGAATTCTATTCAGAGAGCAGCCTAATAAACTGGATAAGGCTGAGAATGCGTACGGCTCCTGATTCAGCTATTCGCTTATTGACGTTTCTGGCTGTACTGTATTATAATTGATGGCCTTTGTCATACAAATGACTGGTGTTATCTGTCAGCCAGCTCTTTTTAATCCAGCGTGTGTGGGATGTGCTGCCTCTTGCTGCCTCACACTGTGGCTCTTTTTTCGAGGCTTCTTTATACTCAACAATGTAAAGAATAAATTCTAATGCAAAAACAATGGCAGTTTGTTTCCAACATTTTTTTGATGAAGTGAAGCACAATAAGTACAACGAGACAGCATACATGCACTTACTCTCCACTTCATTAGATATTTGCATTAACATGCATACCTAATCAGCCAATTACATGGCATGAACTTAGGCATGAAGACATGGTCAAGACGATCTACTGAAGTTCAAACCGATTTTGAAAGTGACATGGTTGTTGCAGCCAGATGGGCTGGTCTGAGTATTTCCTAAACTGATCTCACAGGATTTGTAATGGTGTAGAGGATATCTTCTATCTGAGACAACCTACCTGAGTATTATTACTGATCGTATCCATCCTTTTATAAGCTCAGGATAACAAGCCATGTCACAAAGCTACAGTCATCTTAGACTGGTTTCTTGGACATGAGGTCTGGAACACTGAGGTCACTGCACTCAAATGGCCTCCACAGTCACCAGATTTCAATCCAGTAGAGCAGCTTTGGGATAAGCTGGAACAGGAGATTTGCATCATGGATGTGTAGCTGACAAATCCACAGCAACTGTGTGATACCATCATGTCAGTATGGGACCCTCCTGCATCTTTACAGTATACGGAGACAATACATTTTGGGTTCACAGCACCTTATACTTGATCTAGGGTTAGTCTAATTTGGACCTGTAGTCCTCATTAGTGGACATTTTATAGCATCATTTGATGGTAGCAAAGCGCAATACACTAATATACTACACTAATACTACTAATACATTTATTAGAAACACAAGAGGGTGTGAAACTCAGTTTCATGTTTAAAGGCAGTGCTTAGATCTCACACTTATCAGGTCCTACTAATCACAAATGTATAGAAAAAATAACAAATACATAAAATTTCAAAATTTAAACTCAGGTCTTAAGAGGGTGAGATTATATATTATTAAATGCCTATTACTGTCTTGACTTTTCTTTATTGGCTTTGAGATCAACAGCAACAGGCCGAGGTATGCAAAGGAAGGGTTGTTCTTAATAAATCTTTCTCAAGCACAAAGACATTTTTCAGAAACCCCAAACTGATCGTGACTCTGCTGGTGTTTTACTCGTTTTTCTAAATTCTTGTCTGTTTCTGGGACAGTCCTCTCTCGGGTTGATCAACAATTCAGACGCTTTTTAATAAAATCTAAAATTTCTCTGTGTTACATTTTACTATAAAGCCGAGGATGTCTATGTGTGTGCATAAAATCCCCGTCTCTGTGTTGCTAACTGGTGTGTGAACATAAGGGTCAAAGGTTGTCTTGTCTTGAGGTAAAGATGGCAAATGTTTAGTGTACTGCTTTAGCGTGCATTTTTACTCACTCACTCATCTTTTGTACCGCTCTATCCTGTATTTAGGGTCGTGGGGGGCCTGGAGCCTACCCATGTGCTGATTCGAATTGTCTTGCGATTTTATAAATATAACGATTTTATAAATATCTTAACTAGATAGCACATTTTATTCCGATTGTTACGATCCTAAACAAATCTAACAAATAACTTGCTCCTGTCACACAGGATGCTGTGCTGCCTGCCAAGGTGTGAATTGTTTACATCACACCACCTGTAGAATTATAGAGGAATTGTAATATTTTACCACCTTAAGTGCAAACATATATAAATTAGAAATGGTTGAAATTTGGAGTCAGTGATACAGATAATCGGATTGATTTCCCCCAGATCTCTAATGCACTGGATTGATAAGGAATGATTATTGTAGTCAGCTAATGAACTAATAAGATTTTGGAAATTGATTAAGAAAGGGTCAAGGTCATGGCAAGGTCAAATATATGGAAAAGCTTAGCTTGATTGCTTTATTCTTATTTGTTGCATACGTAAAAGGTATTTCAGTCATGCGAAATTACAACAATGATGTCTAGACTAGTCAATGGCGAAATTGTCAAGTTGTAAAAAAAAAAAAAAAAAAAAACCTTTGGAAAGTTCTTCAGTTGGTTAAGGTAGTGCTGAGAGCAGAGCACATGTGGATGCTTCATGAAGTTGAATGCACAAGCATTTCCTTTACTTCAGTAATGACGAATAAGAAGGTCACCATATCCAGCTCCAAAGATTCGAGATGTAATGTATAGTGCCGAGCTCTCATTCACGTCTCCACAAGACCTTAAACAAAACCTGTCCATGCACTTATCTCCAGCAGAGCAGATTACAGTAATGGCCTCTTTACTGGTCGGATCATCAGAATACTTACCAGGATGAAAAGACATGAACACATTACGGTATTACTCTGTCTCTCAGTCAGATACAAGACTCATTTCGGAGTGCATGGAAAAGAAAATCACTAAACAGCCTTGGACGTTAACACATCCTGCCTTATCAGCTTCAAAAGACCTTACAGTACTGTATGTCCCTGGTGTGTGGGGAGATAAAGCTATATCATTATAGAGAGACTCGGTGGTAAAATGTATACCTTATAAAAGTAATAAGAGCTTTGGTTTCTACCTGACATATCCGAAAACCCAAATAGACAGTTTGAAGTCTGGAAATTCATTGTAAAAGCATTCTAAATGACTTTGTATTTAAGTAAACTCACCTAGTCTTTGCTTTATACACTGCTAAACAGGAAGTGTCTCCTAATGCAGGTTTTTAGTTCAAAATAATATCCTGGTAAAGAAAAGTCTTGGCTTTGCACCTAGTGTGTGTGTGTGTGCGTGTGTGTGTGTGTGTGTGTCTGTCTGTGCGTACACACTGTGCACTCATCTGAGTCTTGTTAATAGCCACTCAATGCAGAGATGGAAGACTCAGCTGTCCCATTAGGACCTAATTATGTTTCTTTTTTAGAAAGTGTTAATAGATCGCTGGAACATTTTCTTCTAAATGTGTTCTCTCACTGGCCACGCTTTATAAGCTTATGTTCATCATTAATTATTTCAGAAGGTATATTCGACATATTCATTGTATAGATTAACCAGCAGACTGTGTTTTTAACAGGACATTTCAGAGAACCGAACCAAGTGCTTGATGGAATAGCTGATGAAAGGATGAAAAATTAAATGGCTGAAGTTTTGAAGGCTAAAGTGTTTTATACATGAATAATCAGAGCTTCTGTAGCAGATGCGTTGATTTACATATACATTTATGTAAATTATTTAGCTGAAAGCCTTTCCTCGGGCCAGAGATGAGCAGCAAGGCTGGAGACATCACCTCTGACGAACGTCCTGACAACATGGCTTGTTAAAAAAATATATATATATTTATATATGGCAGTGAGAGCAGCAAGTTTAAAACGCTTTAAGTGTAGTTTAGAAGTGTGCATTTTGCTTACATCTTCTACAAAGTCAGCATCTAACCTGTTCAGGTTGAAGCACGACCATGCAATGAGACACATTCACTTCTAAATGTCTTATACTGTATACTGTAATTCTCATGTTAGTTCTTACATCAAAGAATTGTGATCAAAGAGTTTTTATGCAACCTGTACAAAGATCAGCTTAACTTATTTAAGTCGAGTGTGTGTGTGTGTGTGTGTGTGTGTGTGTGTGTGTGTGTGTTTTCTAGGGGCCACAAGGACCTCCAGGACTCCCAGGACAAACGGTGAGACTTGTATAGCACTTAGCTCATATCCAGGACTGTACAGATTAATGCACTTCGTGACGTCTTTCTTCCCCTCACACAGGGAGAAGGAGGAAAACCTGGGGTTCCCGGAAGAGATGGAATACCTGGAAAGGAAGGAACACCTGGCTTACCGGGAAAACAGGCAGGAAGATCACTTAATCACTCATCTGTACCGCTTTATTCTGAATTCAGGGTCACAGGGAGCCTGGAGTCTATTCCAGGAAACTTAGGGCATGAGGCGGAGTACACCTTACATACACACTTATTCATACACTATGGGAAATTTGGAAAAGCCAATTAGACCAAAGCCATGTCTTTGGACTGTGGACGTACCCTGGGTAACCCACCAAGCACATGGAACAAACTCCATCAACACAGAGGCAGGGATCGAACGTGGACTGTGGAGAAGCAAGGCGACAGTACTAACCACTACACCACCGTGCCGCCGGCAGAAATATCATTCAACTCAATGTCATGTCCCTTATATCTTTAAACACTTGTCTCTTTTTATACTTGTGCTTTGGTTCACTCTTTCTCCAACTCCCTACAGGGCATCGCGGGACCAGCAGGACCCCCAGGGACAAAAGGCGAGCAAGGGGACAGCGGACCACCTGGAAAAGTGTGTACAGATATCTGATCGTGTAAAGCCAGCATTATACTTGATGCTTAGTTCCTTTACACCAACTACATTGCTAATCACATTTTTATCTGTATACATAATGTACATCTGAAGGATTAAAAGTGATGTCCACTGGGACTTCAGGGCAAAGCAGAAATTCTGTACCTCCAGGCAGTGGATTTCCATTTTGACCTGTAAAACAAGATGAACATTTGGTGATGGAAGAGATGCCAATAAACTCTGGCATTTTTTTTTTTTTAACCATAAACTCTGGCATTAATTTGAGGCTTAATGAGCTAACCCCTTAATTCAGATGGATGATATAACAGATGCTTAACATCTAAATGTTAATTTAACATTTACAAGAGTCTCCAGTGCAAGAACTATATCCATGTTGGAAGATATAGCAAGCTGCAAGCTGCTTTTTTTATATATTAAATTCTAGAAAGGAAAAAAAGTACCTGTTCCGGGAACAACTATTTATAGGTGCAATAATATAAATAATAGCAGGAGCAACCTTTAATGTTCTGCTCAACCTTTTGGTCGAGAAAATTATCTGTATCTTATTAAAAATATATCTCAAACGTAGACATGTTTGTGTCATCTCTACCACTTGGTTTAGGTATGCTATGCTAAGCAAATTCACTAGATGTTGCCTAATACGGAGTGTTTCATTTTTTACGTATTAGTCCAGTACACCATTGTTATGGTTGTCATGAACACATTCCGCACCTCTGTATACGTTAAATTACTCTTAGTTTTGTGGATTTGTACATGACGGATTTGTAACCATTTTTTAGGAAGGCAATTTGTATGAACATGCATGTAATGTAAAGTGTACAGTCAGGCTTAATAGTGAATACACAACGTGGGAATTCACGGCACAGCTTTGGTTTTTACAGTCTTTTGCACAAGTCATCTTTAATGTGGATTATATTACAAGTATAACACCCTGGCCTAGTGTGTATACACACATACGTCATATCCTTATGCTCTTTAATATCCTCCTTTCTCCTGTTCGTTAATCAAGTTCTCGGCTCTATATCTCTCTTTCTCTCTGCAGTCGGTTGCTGGACCCCCTGGAGTGAAGGGTGAGCCGGTGAGTCACAGCTCAGGATATGAGAAGTCATTTGCGTTACATGATTACGGATGCAGAGTGAATTACAGATGTTTTTGACTGCTTGATCAACTACTTTCTTTCTTTCTGAATATAACATTAAAGGGTCCTTCGGGTGAAACTCTGCCTGGTGTAGCAGGGGAGAGAGGCTTACCCGGATTGCAGGTCAATCTCAATCTATTCATCCATTGATATCAATATTAAACTTTGCATCACTTGTAATACTGTATATTCACATGATTTAAAGGTTTGATTAAAAACTGAAGAAAAATGAAGATGGAAGGTTTGAATCAAAATCTTGGAGTGAATCCGGACTGTTTACAACTTTAAACACCATCAATCCCACAATAAAATCAAACATTTTGAACAATAAAACACACAAACCTAGGCACCAGCACAGCTTATTAACATTCTTGAAACCTACGTATAAGAAATGCTCTCTGTGCTGCACACGTTGCCCATTTACTCATCGTGGGCTTAATTTGCATACTGAAAAGTGATAGGCTCTTGTATTTTGTGATGTAATGATTTGTGCCAGTGCGATGTTTAAAGCGCAGGGAAGCTTTTCAATGCTGTTTCCTGGAAGGTTTTTACATTCTTACCATCTGAAGACGTAAATAAATCTCTCTGAAAAAAAATAATAAAAATCTCCAGACTTGTGATGTAAAATGTCAGGTTTAAGAAACAGACTTTACATCAATAAACTAACAATAAACTCCAACAAATAAACTTCGCAGGGGATTAAAGGAGATAGAGGACCAGCTGGAATCAAAGGTGAAAGGGTGAGTATGAAAACCATGCATAAGTAAACCCTGGCATCCTTTTCCACAAACACACCCACACATACTCACTTACACACACTATATTGATGACTTTATGTCATGTGTCGGCCCTGTAGGGTGCATCTGGTGACCCGGGAGAGGCAGGTGAAAATGTGAGTATCTGTTTATTTAGACAAGTGACAGATCTATTGTTCACCTGGTGTGATTCTAACAAGTCTTTCTGTCGTTTTAGGGACAAAGAGGACCACCCGGGCCGAAAGGAGCTAAAGTAGGGCCCTAACTCTGATTCTGCCACTGAGACGGATTATTTCAGCCGTGCCTGTGGGGTGATTTTGTTGAGTTTTTGTTTGTATGACATTAGGGTGAAGCAGGTGTTGGAATGGTTGGTCCTCCAGGACAGCCTGGACCAGCAGGCTTAAAGGTATTAAACTTAAGTTACGTTCACTTTTCAAGCCATGTTGCTCAATTCCCATTTTTTGGGTCATGTCATTCATACTGTAATTACAAGCCTGAGTGCGAGTACTTGTTCATGTCAAACAAAAACCTGCTTGGGGTTTAGCTCTGGAGGACGGCGAGCAGTTAGCAGGTGAGCAGGGCTGCAAAATCAGATCTGTGTCATATTAGGGTAAAAAAATGTGAATTGAATCTCTCCAGGCTGGTAATGTGATATAATGTGATAAAGCCATATTTACAGCCACACACACACACACAAACATTGTTGTTGGTTATAGATCTTACTTTGTATTAGCATAGCTGAATGATACTATTGTTGGATTTAACACTAATGCCAAAAAAATTTTGGGAAACGGTAAACGAATGACAAAAAATGAAGATGATAAGACATTTTTATAATACAGAATATGTTCTTCAGAACTTTTTAAATAGTTTTAAATATTTAAAAGGTTAGCCCTAAATCCTCACATATGTCTAAATAAGATCTAGTATTGTTATAAAACAAACAAACACGCATGTAAACCCTCACAGTATCATCATATTGCGTAACCTTACAGCTTCCACTGCAGCACTCGTCCTCTCAAAGTGATGGTGAAAATCTACTGCAAACACGAACATCCACAGTTAAATGCCAGTGTTGTCACGAGTCGCCTTGTAAAATGTTAACAAGCGTGAAGCTCTCGGTTTTGCACAGTTTTATGCGCTTCTTTTTTAAAGAAGAGGTCAGAGAATATAGACGCCGTTGCCGTTGTTCAGTTAGTGCCGCTCCAATTACTTGCATGTTTTCATGACCTTTCTTTCTTTTTAGTGAAAACCTAATTCGACGTTTGATTTAAACATGTCAAATCGCTGCAGTCTATACCATACGCGCACGGTTACTGAGCATCCACACCATGCTAGTCATACAGTAGCAAAGGCTTAGATGATGCTAATCGATGCTAAGTGATTCTCAGACCAACATATGATTATGGTTTCTATATTCATATGGTGACAATCATTTGTGAAAGTAGTCACAAAGTAAATCATCTGCACGGCGAAATCATGTAACTCACTTTTACACAGTTGAAGCCCGTCTCAACCCCTTCCCTAATCCCAGGTGCAGATGCTGACAGATGATCAGGTGTGTGGTTAGTTACTGCTGATGCTGAATGGTTGGAACAGACGAGAGGGGAAATGAGGTCGCTGCTGAGGCTGTTACATAAACAATGAGTTTTTAAGTTGTCTTTTAATCTTTAGGCCCGTGGTAGGCTGTCACAGGAAAAAGTTGTTTTCATTTATTTCCGTTTTATCTATATCATATTTAATTTGAAGAAATGAGAGGATTGTACAACATTGTACTCCTTCACATATATTAAAAGTGGTATGTTGAAGAAAATCCACTGAAATATCCAGTCTGGGTCAAGAGCCTTCAGTAACACTGGTCTCTGTAAATTATAGCCATTCTTGTGATATACACACAGCCAATCATCCTGTGTAGTAGGAGCTAATTATTTGCCATGTTTTTTCACAATTCCAACAAAATCCAAAAAAAATTTATAAAAATTGGGATACAGTATTTATAAAATCATAATGTATACAAAATCGCAAAACAAATAATATAGAAACCAAATTCAAATTCAAATTTTATTTGTCACATACACAGGCATACACAGTACGATATGCAGTGAAATGCTTATACGACCACCAGTGACCTTAAAATAATAATAAAAAAAAAACATACGTATGAAATAAATATGGATAAAAACGAAAGACTAAAGAAAATGAATTTAACTAGTAAAATAAACACATTGGGAGGTTCTGGGAGATTCCCATCCCAAGATAAAATCTTTTGGCACATTCAGTTTCTTCTCTTATTTTAAAACAATAAACTTTACAGAATTTCTCTACTCAGTTATACAACTTATACTGTAGTTAAAAAAATCAATTAACAATAAGAAAAACATTAATAATGATGTATATTGCTAGCATTAGGAGGCCATAATGTTTGCACAAACAGATAAATACTTTATGTAATAATTTTCTTTTAAAACTAAAATATCTCACATTCGCTCTATACTGTAATATCAACTTGACTTGTGTTTTGTCTAAGGGTGATACTGGTCTCCCAGGCCCTCCAGGCCCACCTGGACCTCAAGGTACATCAGGAACACCAGGACTCGCTGGTCAAAGAGGGGAAGCGGGTCAACCGGGAAATCCAGGACCTCCAGGAGACAGGGTCAGTGTGACGTTTTACTGCAATGGAAACTCAGATGCACATAAACCAGGACTAGTATCTGTATTTGTAACTGTAGTTAAATGTCAATAATCTCATAATGTTAAACTACAGTATAGGCTGGTGGCCCTTATTAGCACTTTAAAGTCCTCCATATGTAGAGGTTCAGATGTGGTGTCAAGGAGGGTGATGAATGTTTTTGTCTAATATTGATACATTTTCATTATCTAAAGTGTAATTTGGGTGATAATGAGGGCGACCACATGGATGTCGCGTACTGATCTGAGACTTTTGGTCTGTTTAAGGGGCTGCAAGGCTTCATAGGCAAAGCAGGAAACCCAGGAACGCCTGGTAATGCTGGACCACCTGGACCACCAGTGAGTGTGAACAGAATGCATGAGTTTGAGTTGTTGTTGATTTCCTTCCTATACGCTCTCTTTCTCTCTCTTCTTATCAGGGTACTGCAGGAACCCCTGGGGTTAAAGGAGATAAAGTAAGTGTTGTTTTGTTTTATTGCATGATTACGGAATAATCTTTTTTATTTTCTTTGAGATTTTCTTTTAGTAGAAAGATAAAATATTTGTTGAGTAACCAGATCTCTCTTTCTCAGGGTGAGGTTGCTGTAGGAGTACCAGGACAGAGAGGAGAGAGAGGCGATCCTGGACCTCGGGTATAATAATACATATAATAATAAATAATGATATTTTTAAGCATGTATAAATATAAGAAGTTATATATGATATACATTTAGTTATACACAGATGACATGACCACCTACAGTACCTAATATGGGGCAGGAAATCTGCTCTGGTGGTAATAGGAATATAGGCTTTTAAACTATTTGTGTGTTTCTCCTCTAAGAAATAATTAACTTTGCATTCATATGATTAAGTTACTAAAGGTGCATGGGTACATTATGATATTAAATAACAGTACAGGAACATTTGCATTGCATTTAACCACAACCTTTGCTCGTTGTGTGTCTGTAGGGAGAAGAAGGACGACCTGGAGCAGATGGAGAGAGAGGTCCTCCGGTAATTCTGATCACATTTTCCTTTCTCCTCCTATCTACCTGTTTATCTTATATATTCTCTACTCATTCATTGCATCTCTCTGGCGCCGGTGTCCCTGGGTGTTGCTCTGTCCTATTCATCTTCATCACACCACACATGCACAGAAAAAAAAAACGAGTCCTATCAGTTGTGTCTATGTCTCCATCAAGATGACTAATCACACCTCACAGACACGGAGCTCAATATCTCAGTGTGTTTAAGGGGACGAGGAGCAGATCGAGGCAGAGGGGAGGCACACTGCCTTTTATATTTATTTAAATACACTCACCTCTCCCACTCACTGTCATCTCCTTAAATTATTAATACAGTGTGAATGAATTAAAAATACACACATATACAAACCTGGTGGCTCACACAGCAAGTCTTTTATACATACAGTAGATACGAGTGTACATCAATCAGTTGGGCTATTAGTTAAACTTTTGAATTACTTTTCTCTCTACCATTTATTTTGTAATGTCACATTCATGTGAATTAATAACAAACACTTACTCAATATCTCAAGCTCAGCTCATATGATTATTTATGGATTCACTTGCCCAATAATTCTCAGGTTGCCCCAAAGTTCCATCAGGGAAGAAGAAAACCCCCATAGATGTGATAACCTGGTGATTCAGTACATTCAGGTCGTCAGCTGACTTCATTCTATTGTCCCATAATGTTGCTGAGTCTCGACCTGAGCGAATGAAGCAACACCAGATCATAACACTGTCTCAGCGGCTTGTACAGCGGACACTATGCATTATGGGAGCATCGCTTCATGCACTTCCCTTCATAAAGTGTTGGACAGTTATTATAATCCTAGTCATTTCATATCATTAACAAAAAAGTCATTTCATTATTAATTAATTAATTTACCAGTCAGGGTATTATTACATCATACAGGCTGTTGATAAGGTATGTATAGATGTTACTCTAGCATCATAGGAAGAAAGAAAAGCATCAAAACTATTTTTTACAGAACTTGCTCAACATGTTCAGACCTTATTTTAGTTCTGTACCGGAGTTAGGGAACATTATATTATATTCCATATATATTCCTATATTATGTTATATTCCGTCCATCCATCTAGGGACCTCTATAGTCCAACTAGTGACCATGGAGGTTAATGGTGACCATTGAATTTATTCCCATTCTTATGACACTATGGGCAATTTGGGAACGACCGGTTAGTCTAATCAGCATGTCTTTGGACTGTGGGAGGGAACCAGAGTACCCAGAGGAAACCCACCAAGCACAAGAAGAACATGCGAACTCCATGCACTCTGACCTTAAGGTGGGAATTAACCCCACAACCTGTAGGTTCAAGGCTACAATGCTAAACATTAAGCCATTGTGCTGCCGTACCGTAACATTTTTCTCATAATATTATACATCTACAGTAGTAGGTCTAAGACGAGTTTGTACTATTGCACTATTTTTAATGTGCATTATGTATAGACTAGGCGTGTCGAGATAAACAATGAACCAGGATGTTACTGCCTCTGTTTCGAGGCCTTGAACTTAAACTTTCCCAATAATACAGAATGCAGAGACCTGAGCATGTAATAGCGAGCTTGTTCATTAACTGTGAGCACACTCAGAGCCATACGAGCGTGCAGAGCAGTAATTCGGTCATGCAGAGATGCTCCTGATTGCTGAGCGCTGACATACACACAATTTCACATTTCCTCACTTGTAGAAGCTGCACTCTGCTTGTAAGTCAAGTGTAATTTTGGGCTTTGGGGCGATAAACTAGACTAATGTTCCCACTGCTCCTATTCATCACTCTTAATCAGTCGTCTATATATTGTGGCGTGGGCGGGGCGGCGGCTGACGACCAGCATGCCTTGCGGGGATGTCGGTGTGTTCACCATGTTGGGGAAAGGTGTTTTGGTCAGTGGCTTCGGCCCTGTTGTGTGTGAGGGGGTGTGTGACGTGTGAAATGTGCTCTAGTTCAGGCTAACGCTGAATTAGATGTAGGCTCCTGAGTGAAGGTGCTGCTCATGCCTTACATGCTGTGTGCTTAATAAAGTACTCCCAGCCATTGCATTGGGTAGCAAATAAGCTCACTCGTCTCTCCAGCATTCTTCCCGGCGTAAAAACGCTACAATATATTATATTATATTATATTTAATTATATGTATATTGTTGTTATATTGTTGTAATACATAATATAACTCTGATGTGTGCAGGGTTTTCCTGGTGGCAAAGGAGGCAGAGGAGAAAAGGTAACTCACAAACCGTTTTAAACGATTCAGTTCTGATTAATGTTCAAGAGGTGTACTGTAGCAAGTATTTCTCATCATAACTCCAGGGGGAATCAGGACCTCAAGGAGAGAAAGGAGAGAAGGTAAGTGTCTGATTTTCAGTATCATGCAAATGCCTATGAAAATAAGCAAATGCTTTAATTTGACTTTTTATTTTGTCTTTTTTTAGGGAGAAACTCTGTTGGTTGGTGGGCCTCCTGGAGAGAAAGGAAATAAGGGCGAAACGGTGAGTTAGTGTCACTTAAAACAAGGGAACGAGTCAGCATACGTTTAGCCTTAATTTGTACAACGGTATAACAGTATTTTCTCCACACATTTATGTTACATCAGCTCGTCCAGTCGTGGTTAGAGTTAGTCCCACAGGCATGCAAGGAAATATAACATAACTGGTTAAATAAACAATCACCATCTGTTGATAATAATAAATGATGTTTGTGAGACTGTTATAATTAGTTAGGCATTTTATTTCATATCATACTGTGTAGGAATGTGTATGTGACGAATAACAAGCAATATCACACTCGAGGTCGTGCTGTTGTACTGAATATCAGAATGGCTGTGATATCTTCTGGACTCGTGCTATACCTTCGTGTACGAGCACATCACACTGATATTCATTGCTTAAATATAAGACATAAGGGTTTTTTCTAGAGAAATACTATACAGTATACAGTTTGCATATTTGTATACTGTATATTTCCTAGTATAAGGGTGCCAAGTTGATGAACATCCTAGGGAAAAAAATTTAAACTTACTATTTAAATTTAACTTTATTTTTAACTCCTTGTATAAAATGAATGCAGGATTGCAGGTAGAGATGGTTGAGAACCTCATGCATCTCTTTCTCACACATGATCACGCATGCACATGAAGATTCAGGACAGTTTACAGCTTCTCAGTGTTTCTACAGGGAGATCGAGGAGCTAAAGGACTACAAGGTGAAAAGGGCGTTAAAGGTCAAGAAGGGCCACCGGGGGTACAGGTGAGACACGTGTGTGTACAGATATGCTTACAAAAGCCGTGTGTACACTCTTGTACATTGTGTAAGATTGTTTTTCCTCCCTCTCTCTCTGTGTGTAGGGTCTGCGTGGAGAGGCTGGAGAGAGGGGCGCGGCTGGGTTCCAGGGGGCTCGTGGTCCAGGAGGACAGAAGGTACAGTATGTTCTGGAAATGTGCAGAATATTAATATATAGTATACAGTACTGTTTAATTTCCTCATTCTATAATCAACATAATTTGATATAATCGTCATTAATTCAGCTACTGTATACAGTAAAATTAATGAATGTACCTAACAACACTGCCTCTGATCTA